>NC_061509.1:232078661-232089105 GCF_022539505.1 Lolium rigidum
GTTTTGACAGATTCTGCCTTTTATTTTGCATTGCCTGTTTTTCTATGTTTGATGGATTTCTTTGTTCCATTAACTTTCAGTAGCTTTGTGCAATGTCCAGAAGTGTTAAGAATGATTATGTCACCTCTGAATATGTGAATTTTTGATTATGCACTAACCCTCTAATGAGTTTGTTTTGAGTTAGGTGTGGAGGAAGTTTTCAAGGGTCAAGAGAGGAGGATGATACAATATGATTAAGAAGAGTGAAAAGTCTAAGCTTGGGGATGCCCCCGTGGTTCATCCCTGCATATTTTAAGAAGACTCAAGCATCTAAGCTTGGTGATGCCCAAGGCATCCCTTCTTCATCGACAACTTATCAGGTCACCTCTAGTGAAACTATATTTTTATTCCGTCACATCTTATGTGCTTTACTTGGAGCGTCTGTATGTTTTTATTTTTGTTTTTGTTTGAATAAATTCGGATCCTAGCATTCTTTGTTTGGGAGAGAAACACGCTCCGCTGTTGCATATGAACACATGTGTTCTTAGCTTTACTTTTAATGTTCATGGCGAAGGTTGAAACTACTTCGTTCATTGTTATATGGTTGGAAACAGCAAATGCTTCATGTGGTAATTGGTATAATGTCTTGAATAATTTGATACTTGACAATTGTTGTGCTCATATAGATCATGTTTAAGCTCTTGCATCATGTACTTTGCACCTATTAATGAAGAACTACATAGAGCTTGTTAAAATTTGGTTTGCATGATTGGTCTCTCTAGAGTCTAGATATTTTATGGTTAAGGTGTTTGAACAACAAGGAGATAATGTAGAGTCTTATAATGCTTGCAATATGTTCTTATGTAAGTTTTGTTGTACCGGTTTATACTTGAGTTTGCTTCAAATAACCTTGCTAGCCAAAGCCTTGTATTGAGAGGGAATTCTTCTCGTGCATCCAAATCCTTGAGCCAAAAACTATGCCATTTGTGTCCACCATACCTACCTACTACATGGTATTTCTCTGCCATTCCAAAGTAAATTACTTGAGTGCTACCTTTAAAATTCTATTATTTGTCTTTGCAATATATAGCTCGTGGGAAAATAGCCCTAAAAACTATTGTGGTAAAGAATATGTAGCTTATGTGTTTTATTTCTTATAAGTTGCTTGTTGAGCGGTAACCATGTTTCTGGGGACGCCACCAACTATTACACCTTTGTTGAATATCATGTGAGTTGCTATGCATGTTCGTCTTGTCTGAAGTAAGGGCGATTTATCATGATCAAACGGTTTGAGTATGCATATTGTTAGATAAGAACATTGGGCCGCTAACTAAAACCATGAATCATGGTGGAAGTTTCAGTTTGGACATCAATCCTCAATCTCTTATGAGAATATTATCTCGTTGTTGAATGCTTATGCATTAAAGAGGAGTCCATTATCTCGTTGTCTATGTTGTCCCGGTATGGATGTCTAAGTTGAGAATAATCAAAAGCGGGAAATCCAATGCGAACTTTCTCCTTAGACCTTTGTACAGGCGGCATAGAGGTACCCCTTTGTGACACTTGGTTGAAACATATGTTATGCAATGATAATCCATGTAAATCCAAGCTAATTAGGACAAGGTGCGAGCACTATTGGTAATCTATGCATTAGGCTTGCAACTTATAAGATGTCTTATACATAACACATATGATTTATTACTACCGTTGACAAAATTGTTTCTATGTTTTCAAAATGAAAAGCTCTAGCACAAAAATAGTAATCCATGCTTCCCTCTGTGAAGGGCCTATCTTTTACTTTATGTTGAGTCAGTTTACCTACTTCTTTCTATATTAGAATCAAACACTTGTGTCAACTATGTGCATTGATTCCTACATACTTGCTTATTTGCATTCATCATATTACTTTATGTTGACAATTATCCATGAGGTAAACATGTTGAAGTTGAAAGCAACTGCTGAAACTTATATCTTCCTTTGTGTTGCTTCAAAGCTTTCTACTAAGAATCTATTGCTCTATGAGTTAACTCTTATGCAAGTCCTATTGATGCTTGTCTTGAAAGTACTATTCATGAAAAGTCTTTGCTATATGATTCAGTTGTTTAATCATTGTCTTTACCATTGCTTCGAATCACTGCATTCATCTCATATGCTTTACAATAGTATTGATCAAGATGATGATAGCATGTCACTTCGTAAATTATCCTTGTTATCATTTACCTACTCGAGGGCGAGTAGGAACTAAGCTTAGGGATGCTTGATACGTCTCAAACGTATCTATAATTTCTTATGTTCCATGCTACTTTTATGATGATACTCACATGTTTTATACACACTTTATGTCATTATTATGCATTTTCCGGCACTAACCTATTGACGAGATGCCGAAGAGCCGATTGTTGTTTTCTCGCTCGTTTTTGGTTTCGAAATCCTACAAAGGAAATATTCTCGGAATTGGACGAAATCAACGCCCAGGGTCTTATCTTTCCACGAAGCTTCCAGAAGACCGAAGGGGATACGAAGTGGGGCGACGAGGCGCCGACACCACAGGGCCGCACGACCTGGGTGGGGCCCGCGCCGCCCTATGTTGTGGGGCCCTCGTGCCTCCACCGACGCTGCCCTTCCGCCTACTTATAGCCTTCGTCGCGAAAACCCTTGTACCGAGAGCCACGATACGGAAAACCTTCCAGAGACGCCGCCACCAATCCCATCTCGGGGGATTCAGGAGATCGCCTCCGGCACCCTGCCGGAGAGGGGAATCATCTCCCGGAGGACTCTTCATCACCATGATCGCCTCTGGATTGATGTGTGAGTAGTTCACCCCTGTACTATGGGTCCATAGCAGTAGCTAGATGGTTGTCTTCTCCTCATTGTGCTATCATGTTAGATCTTGTGAGCTGCCTATCATGATCAAGATCGTCTATTTGTAATGCTACATGTTGTGTTTGTTGGGATCCGATGAATATGGAATACTATGTCAAGTTGATTATCAATCTATCATATATGTGTTGTTTATGTTCTTGCATGCTCTCCGTTGCTAGTAGAGGCTCCGGCCAAGTTGATACTTGTAACTCCAAGAGGGAGTATTTATGCTCGATAGTGGGTTCATGCCTCCATTGAATGCGGGACAAGTGATGTAAAGTTCTAAGGTTGTGGATGTGTTGTTGCCACTAGGGATTAAACATCAATGCTTTGTCTAAGGATATTTGTGTTGATTACATTACGCACCATACTTAATGCAATTGTCTCGTTGTTTGCAACTTAATACCGGAAGGGGTGCGGATGCTAACTCTGAAGGTGGACTTTTTAGGCATAGATGCATGCCGGATAGCGGTCTATGTACTTTGTCGTAATGCCCCGATTAAATCTCATAGTAGTCATCGTGATATGTATGTGCATTGTTATGTCCTCTCTATTTGTCAATTGCCCAACTGTAATTTGTTCACCCAACATGCTATTTATCTTATCGGAGAGACACCACTAGTGAACTGTGGACCCCGGTCCATTCTTTTACATCTGAAATACAATCTACTGCAAACTATGTTCTTTACTGTTCTTCGCAAACAAACATCATCTTCCACACTATATATTTAATCCTTTGTTTACAGCAAGCCGGTGAGATTGACAACCTCACTGTTACGTTGGGGCAAAGTACTATGATTGTGTTGTGCAGGTTCCACGTTGGCGCCGGAATCCCTGGTGTTGCGCCTCACTACACTCCGTCACCAACGACCTTCACGTGTTCCTTGACTCCTACTGGTTCGATAACCTTGGTTTCTTACTGAGGGAAAACTTGCTGCTGTACGCATCACACCTTCCTCTTGGGGTTCCCAACGGACGTGTGCTTCACGCGTATCACCCACTACCATTCGTTTTCAACAACAAACACCTCTCAAAACTTTACTTTTATGCTCTCTATATGATTTCAAAACTTGAAAAGCTCTAGCACATGATTTAATCCCTGCTTCCCTCTGCGAAGGGCCTTTCTTTTACTTTATATTGAGTCAGTTTACCTACTCCTTTCTATCTTAGAAGCAAACACTTGTGTCAACTGTGCATTGATTCTTGCATACTTGCTTATTGCACTTATTATTTTACTTTGTGTTGACAATTATCCATGAGATATGCATGTTGAAAGTTGAAAGCAATTGCTGAAACTTAAATCCTCCTTTGTGTTGCTTTAAAACCTCTTATTAAGAATTTATTGCTTTATGAGTTAACTCTTATGCAAGACTTTTTGATGCTTGTCTTGAAAGTACTATTCATGAAAAGTTTTGCTATATGTTATCTATTTGTTAGCAAACTATAGATCATTGCCTTTTGTCATTTCATTCATCTCATATGTTTTACAATAGTATGATCAGGATTATGTTAGTAGCATGTCACTTCAGAAATTATTCTTTTTATTGTTTACCTACTCGAGGGCGAGTAGGAACTAAGCTTGGGGATGCTTGATACGTCTCCAACATATCTATAATTTCTGATGTTCCATGCTAGTTTTATGACAATACCTACATGTTTTGCTCACACTTTATAATGATTTTATGCATTTTCCGGGACTAACCTATTAACAAGATGCCGAGGTGCCAGTTCCTGTTTTCTGTTGTTTTTGGTTCCAGAAAAGTTGTTCGGGCAATATTCTCGGAATTCGACGAAACAAAAGCCAAACATCTTATTTCACCGAGACGGACCAGAACACCGAAGGGGAGCCGGAGAGGAGGCCCAGGGCCCCCACACCACACTGGGGCGCGCCGCCCTATGGGGTGGCCCCCCAGGCACCCCCTCGCGCCGCCTCTTCGCCTATATAATCCCTCGCGACGTAAAAACCCTACAACAATTGACGAAACTCCAGAAAGACTCCAGGGGCGCCGCCGCCATCGCGAAACTCCAATTCGGGGGACAGAATCTCTGGGCTCCGCACGGCGCGCCGGACGGGGAAGTGCCCCGGAAGCCATCTCCATCGACGCCACCGCCTCCATCATGCTCCGTGAGTAGTTCCCCCATGGACTACGGGTTCTAGCGGTAGCTAGTTGGTACTCTCTCTCCCATGTACTTCAATACAATGATCTCATGAGCTGCCTTACATGATTGAGATTCATCTGATGTAATCGGTGTTGTGTTTGTTGGGATCCGATGAATTGTTACATTATGATTAGTCTATCTATAAAGTTTGGGAAGTTATTGTTGCTGCAATCTTGTTATGTTTAATGCTTGTCACTAGTGCACGAGTGGCATGATCTTAGATTTAAGCTCTATAATTATTGCTTAGATTGTATCTACAAGTTGTTTGCACATGTCTATGTCATGAACCCGAGGCCCCAGAGTGACGACAGAACGGGATAAGCTGGAGGGGAAGGCATAGGTATGAGAATCACATGTTTTCACCAAGTGTTAATGCTTTGCTCCGTGCTCTATTAAAAGGAGTACCTTAATTACCAAGTAGATTCCCTTGAGGCCCGTACTGCCACCGTACTGGTAGGACAAAAGATGTTATGCAAGTTTCTCATTGCGAGCACGTATGACTATATATGGAAAACATGCCTACATGATTAATAATCTTGATGTTTTGTCTTAATGCTATTTCAATCCTATCAATTGCCCAACCGTAATTTGTTCACCCAACACTTGTCACTTGTTATTGGAGAGTTACCACTAGTGTAGATAGCCGGGAACCCCGGTCCATCTCTCATCATCATATACTCGTTCCTATATGACATTGGAAGTAGTATCAACTATTTTCTCGGTGTCATTGCCTCTGTGTTACTGCTACCGCTGTTGTGTTACTGTTACTATTGCTCTCATATTACTTCTGCTTTCACATCACCCCTGTTACTAGTGCTTTTCCAGGTGCAGCTGAATTGACAACTCAGTTGTTAAGGCTTACTAGTTGAATGCCCGTGCGTTGCCACGGAAAAATAATATATTATATAAAAATATCAGTCTATATGCTATTTTTCATGCCCCAATACCAATATCTTCCTCCTCCGATCTATCCAATCCCTTATCGGTTACCAAGCCAATATGTTTTTACTTCCGAACATCAACATTCTACTTTTCATCATGTCTTCATTCGGTGGGCACAGTTTCTCCCTGGCTGAAGTACATCCCCATGAACTCATCACATAGCCCACATCGCTTTACCTTTTGCCATATTATTGTTACTCCGCTATGCCATCCTACTCGGCATCACTTCACCATGTACCTTCTTCTTCTACCTAGAAGAATCTGTGATGAGGCCCATGTCACCTTATACATTTTTTCCATCTCTCAACTCTTTGATGGATCCTTTTTCAAAAATTTAGGACTTCGCCCTCAGAACCCATGGTGGGTAGCAGTTTCATGGGGTGAACCTGTTGTCCGCGTGGCTTGGGTGACAATCTTGTCTTGCTGGTGTGGCGAGGTTGTCGGCTCGCTCGACACGACTCAGAGGAGCCGAGTTGACTTCTATGTCGGGGCGGCGGCCCCGGAGTTGGTGCTGCGCACGTGGTCTACGAGCAATTTACCTTGTGCAGTTTGGGCTATTGGTGGCTGAGTCGTGTGGCGTCGTGGCTCGGAGTGCGAACAGTGGTATGTCGGGATGGTGGCTGAGTTTGTGCACACTCTTCTTTATTAATAGGCAAAGCAAAGCTTTTGCCTTCATTTAAAAAAAAACATTCGTGTATGGCATCATCTCACCCTTCTCGGGCGCTTGACGAGGTATCTCACAATCCCCGGTGTATCCCCAGCGACGGAGTGGGTGGACGTGCCTAGAGCCCCTTTGGGAGATTCAGGAAGGGGGGGCCATTCATAATCTACAACATCAGGTGAGGATCCTTTTGCAAAAAGTGAAGACTTCAAACAAATTTTATGGTTCTTTTATGCCATGTATGTATATTGTACTCCCACCTCTCTGTCTAATAATCTAATTTCAAGATATTTAATGGGTTCTATAAGAGGATACCTAGGGCACAAAATCTCCAAATGGGATTTCTAGGGGCACATGGAGATATGTCAATAGGAAAATGGAAGGGAAGAAAGAACCCATACATACAAATACATAATTACAAAAGAACATAAGTAGAAAAAAATTCAAATAATAAAATTTCAATGGAATAGAAAATTGTGCAAAATAATCACCAACAGTTTCATGCAAGTCCCAATATGTACAGGTCCAAAATTCAAGAAAAGTTGCAGATAAATTCAGAAAAGAACATAATGATCACCAGCAGTTTTGTGCAAGTCCCAATATGTACAGCTGCCATTACACGAATTTAATTGAAGCAAAGAGTACATAGGCGCATGTTTTTCATGGGACACAATGTAAAAAAGACCAATCACATATACATTCATAAAATGTGACTGAACGGAGTTCGGAACCGAAAAACAGATGAGGTTGCAAGAAGTACCACCGTTGCTCTTCGTTGATGAGGTTGCAAGAAATCTCACGCTTGCTCTTCCTTTGTGTGTTGTTTGGATGTCGGTCGCTTTGCTCGTGTGTGTGTATATTTGATTAACTTCTACAGATCAACGACTTCTTTATATTTCTTCAGATTCAGTCAGCAATGAAACAAGGTTGCATAAGCTTTCGGACGACTGCTGCTCCTCTTTCGCATTCTCTCATGCAATAATTTTTGCTTTCTATATTTCAACGTTTCAAATAAACCTGCCAGAAAAAACAATCTGTACATACATTACCAGAACATCGTGACCGAAAGAAGGTAACCCAAGATGTGATGTTTCAGCTAACAAGAAACACATGATTTATCAACCAAAAAAGTAGTCCAGTATACTGGTATAACTTATAACCTGCAAGTAATACCCTATTACCAAAGTATTGTAAATAGAAAGAAAAATAATGCAGACAACCTGTAGATAAAATTTGAAGTGATAAGTTAAATAAAAATGAGTGAATTATTCATAAGTTTTGGGAGAAAGAAGTACGTACAACCAACTAATGGAATCATTATGAAAATAGTTTGAAAGAGTAAATAATTATAGGGGCTTGCACAGTAGAAGGTATATATCGGTTGTGCATATACAAAATGGTGTCTTAATACAGGGAAATAAATATAAAATCATCCTTATATGGTTTTTTTGTCATACATTTCTTGTCAATTCAGAGAGGAAACACCAACTCTTGAATCACCACCAAGGTCAAGCATACCTCAATAGCATTCCTTGTGATTGTGTTCATAGTATTCTTATTCAATGGATCCAAAAGCACAAAAGTATATAAGTAAAAAAACAAAGTAATATCAAGCTTTGGTCATGGAAAAGGATGGCTGCAAATTACCTATAGGCACACCGATATATAATCATTATAATGTGCAATATGAGAAGCATATTCTCCAATGCTTCCATTAAGTGCCCTTGAAAAAGGAACTTTGATCAGTAGTTGCAAATTTCCTAGGAGATGTGTTGAAGAAGTGCAAGCTTATGGAACTGAAAATGGGAGTATTCCTCAATAGGATTTTTTATTCATTCACAGGGAAATCCTTTTATCTACTTCTTTTCATACCAGGCTGAATCTAGAGACAAAGAATCCAAATGTACGACATGGGAAAATGCACCAGAGAGAACCATAATGCTGTATATAGCATACGATTTGGGGAAGAAATCATTTTCAACTTGCTTTCTCTTACAATATCATCAAATGTATCTCAGTCTCATACCCACAAGACATATTATCTCGTTCAAGTAAGATGCATCAAGTGAATCATCAGTTCACTGAAACTGCAGGCGTCAGCGACAAATTGACTCATATGAAATTCGTGACAGCCATTTGATAGGGCATTGAATTAGTTTTAAAGCATTATTACTGTGAACAAGCGTGTC
This sequence comes from Lolium rigidum, assembly GCF_022539505.1. Lineage (NCBI taxonomy): Eukaryota > Viridiplantae > Streptophyta > Magnoliopsida > Poales > Poaceae > Lolium > Lolium rigidum. The sequence continues at coordinate 232,087,455 of NC_061509.1, forward strand.
CTAGGGCTGCAAAAGAATTCCTTTTCGACACAGGAGGATATTAACATACATAATTATTCAAAATGTAGAGACGCAATTAGGACTATCTTAGTGCCGATTTTCAGTAACGAATAGAAAATGAGTAAACTAATAAACTTCAAAAATTGAGAATTATAAAATCGGTCAAGTTAGGGATGGTGAGATCACCTGGTATATGCCGCAATCACGCAATCTGCTGCGAGGTATCTTGGACTTAGTGGGATTCGACTACCTTCTTCTGATAATGGCAACGAGGTGGGAGCAACAATGTTCACGATATTACCTAAAAAAAATGTTCACAATATTGCTCTGATTATTATTATCAGGCCAGAAGCAATAACAACACGTAGGATCAATGTTGATACAGAAGGAGGCAATGATCATTAAAAATTGTACCAGACCAAGATCTCTCAGGGGAGTAGGTGGCCTTGCCACTGGCAGTTCCTCAGAGTTTCAACTTACGCAATCGGCACCTCGACTTCCCATGGTTACTATGGCCTATGATCACAATGGTGTGGAGCGGCAGGTGCACAGTTAGAAAAACCTTAATAAGGTCATGCCCTACCGACATTGCGGCATGTACCGAGTACCGACTCATCGCTGTGAGAGTGTTACCTTGGGTCGAGGCAGGCCGCCGCTTGGTGAGACGGACACAAGCCTCTGTCCTTGAGCACAAATGTGGCCCTGCGAAGAACATGTATTTCATTATGTACGACGGCATGGAGCATGGGGCCGTGGATACCTTGACGTTGGGTGACTGGGTGTTTCGGCGATTGGAGCCCGGGAACGCCGGGGAGGAGTAGGGGCGCTGGCCCTTTAGAGGGGGAGCGAGGCCGTGTGAAGCTACGAGAGAGGGGAGTGTAGAACCTATCAACATGGGACAGGGTTCCGAAGAGCAAAATGCTGGATGGGATGGGACCGGATCGGATCAAATTGGAGAAAGGCAGCTTGATTTCCCTCCTTTAAAAACACAATCCCTCATTAGATGATTCTGTGGATCGTGCGGGAGAGACAAGAGTCCAGAGGTTTTATAGATGACTGGGTCTTCTAATGCAGGGCACATAGGGCGTATTATTTCAGAAAATCAAGGCGCGTGACGATTTTTCGGAGATACCATCCAGAAAATGAAGTAAAGCAGCAGAAAGGCAGCGTGTTTTCCTTCCTTAAAAATACAATCACTCATTGGATGATTTCATGGATCGTGGGAGAGACGAAAGGGTTTAGAAGATTAGGAAAGAAGGGGAGACTTACCATGAAAATGAAATGGACGGATGGATTTTATAAGGAGATCTTGAGATTAGATTGAACGAAAGGTATCTTGCAATTAGGTCGGTAATAGGAAATATTCCTGGGCGTATCGTGATTGATGATATTGCCTGAGAGTTTAGGTCATGATTGACTGAGATATCATGATTGATGATATTATACCATAATTAACTTCCGCGTGGAAGATATTTGGGGTCTGATTTGATCGGACGAAGCGGAGATAGGGAGAATACATTAGAGGGTCAGGATGTTTTCAATGACGACCATCAAACGGGTTGAGTGTCAAACGACCAACTCCAATTTAATAGTAAAGATAAGTATTCTTTACCTCCCCTTGTGTCGAATCAATAAATTTGGGTTTTACTTC
>NC_061509.1:232089205-232147360 GCF_022539505.1 Lolium rigidum
CTCGAAGATTGTTGCGATCCCCTATACTTGTGGGTTATCAGTTAGGGTTTTGCAAACCTTTTCTTTTTCCCTTTCAAAACAACACTTTGATTTAAAATTGTCTTAAAATATTCTTGAAACCCAAACAGAACAAGGTTTATTTTAAATTTGAAAACATTTGAAAATGTATAATTTTATATTGTTGTTGCTAAGGCTTTGTTTAAAATAACAGACAAGGGGAGGTTATTATAAAAACCATATGAGAGTGAAATAAAATAATTTGGGTTTATAAATAATTTTATTTGATAAAAACATGAATGATATGATGCACGATGTCATGATGATGCATAAAAAGAAAAGAACAGACAAAATCTAATGGGGTGCTAACCTGGGCCGTTACACACAGTCTATGCCACAGTCTAGACAAGCTTTCTTTTGCATCACTATAGTCATAAAATATTTTACTCATCTCCAACACCAATCAAATTGTTTGAAATAGCTTTCAGAGATGAAAAATGGACCATAGAGCTAATCATACATAAGTAAAGAATACTAACGAGTTCTGAACATAATTCGAGTGAAAGGACAAGAGCTAAACGCAGTTAGAAAACTAGAACACTCGCAGAACAATAAACAGAGCGTTCTATGCAATTAAAATGGAGTGTGTCTTTCTCCAAAACAAATATGCTGAGATCCAACCATATGCTACATCAAACAAAACAAAACTAAACTAAAAACAAAGATAAAGACGCTCCAAGATCAACACATAGCGTATGAATCAGTAAAAATATAACGCATAGAAAGTTGACTTGTTGCTTTGTTGATAAAGCAAGCTTCGACGCTTGTACCTATTAGATATTTCTTAGGGTGACATGGGAATTTCCAAGCTTGAGATTTTGTCCATTATTCATCTCATTGCATCATTCTTCTCTCCCTACACTTGAAAACTTTCTTCATACAAAACGTCATACAATTCCTTATTAGCAGCATTAGTACAATCAAAATAACAAATCCACTTGGGTTCAGTTCTAACAGATATCATACATCTATTAAAGCATTAGCTATTGTAGTAAACTCTTCAAAAACTCTTTGATAAAAAACACAAAAAAAATAGATTAAGAGGCAAATGTAAATAGTGGCAGAAATCTATCAAAACAAAACAACATGTAAATATCGCTTTTTTCAAAAATCTTTCGTTGCTCAGATCGAAAAGTGTTCAACTAACGAAAGTTAGATAGTAACCTTGGGCATTTGCAAAAAGATTGTCAGCTCAAAATTCCTCTCTAGCTGTGAATAAGAATTTTTATGGTGACAACACAAAATCTGTTTTCAGGAACAACTTATCCAAATCTTACTTTCTTCCTATTAGATGCTATTCTTGGCACAAAGACGAAATAAAAATGATAATAAGATGTTATTACAGAGGCAATAACTTTCAAGAATCAACAAAATAAAAATTACAGAAATAAAAATGGGTTATCTCCCAAGAGTGTTTTTTAACGCCTTTCAGCTAGGCTCAGTAATTTCAGAAATTGCTCACATAAGAAATATGAATTGAGGCAAAAGAGAGCATCAAGGAGCAAATATGAAACATATTTAAGTCTAACCCACTTCCTATGTATAGGAATCTTGTAAGAAAATAAATCAAAGAAGCCGATAGTAACAAGCATGGGTAGGTAAAACAAGAGCAACTTGGAAACTTTTAACATAAAGAGAGGTATTTTAGTAACATGAAAATTCCAACAACCATATTTTCCTCTCTCGTAATAATTTTCAGTAGCATCATGAACAAACTCGACAATATAAATATCACATAAAATATTCTTATCATGATCCACATTAATAAAATAAGTATCACTCTCCACATAAGCATAGTCATTCTTATTAATTGTATTGAGAGCAAATTAAATAAAATAGCTATCATTATTATTCTCATCACCATAATCATCAGATATAGGAGACATATTGTAATCATAATTAATTTTCTCCTCAATAATAGGTGGACTGAAAATATCATATTCATCATTGTAATCATCATAGCTTATTTTCTCCTCTAAAGGTGGAGAACTAAAAAGATAATTTTCATAAAAACTAGCTTTCTCAAACATAGACTTTTCCATAGCATTAGCAATAATGGAGTTAAACGAATTCATACTAATAATATTGCTATTAGCATGCAAATAAATTTTCATAGGTTTTTAAATTTTCTCTTCAAACACTTCATGTCCTAGCTCAAGATAAATACTATAAAACGCTCTAATTTTGTTGTTGTTTTTCATTAAGCCTAACTAGCGAAAAAAGAAACATCAACATATCTTGAAATTAAACAATAGAATTACCCTCGGATAAAACATTGTTGTTTTTTCCCTAGTAGCAACAGTCCATCTACAATCTTAGAAGTTATTGTCACTCTTCCAGAAAACTAGAGGCATGAACCTACTATCGAGCATAAATACTCCCTCTTGGAGTGACAAGCATCCACCTGGCCAGAGTTTGTATAGCAGCGGAGAGCATGCAAGATCACAAATAACATATGAATATATAATCGATCTCAACATAGTATTTAATATTAATCGGATCGCAGCAAACACAACATGTAGCATTACATAAGGATGATCTTGATCATGTAGGGCAACTCACAAGATCTAAACATGAGGCACAAATTGGAGAAGACAACCATCTAGCTAATGCTATTGACCCATAGTCCAATGATAAACTACTCATGCATCACTTCGGAGGCGGGCATTACGATGTAGATGCCTCCCGCGATGATTTCCCCCCTCCAGCAGGGTGCCAGGAAGAGCTTCAGAACCCTCCCGAGCTAGGGTCTGCGATGGCGGCCGCGACGGAACTTTTCATGAATGAAGGCTCGGGTTTTTAGTTTATTTTGCCGAGATCGTGAATAAATAGGCGGAAAGGCGAGGTCAGTGGAGGAAAGGGGGCCCGCACCACCCCTTGGCACGGGCCCAAGCCAGGAGGTGCCAAGGCATGGTCTGGCCGCCATGCGCCACTTCTTCGTACCCCCTCTGGACTCTGTCTTCATTACAGAAAAATATTGACTTCAGCTTTTGTTTCGTCCAATTCTGAGAATATTTTCTGTACAACTTTTCTAAAATACAAAACAACAGAAAGCAGGAACTGGCACTGTGGCATCTTGTTAATAGATTAGTGCCAGAAAATGTATAAAAGTGCAACGAAGTATGAGCAAAATATATATATATTGGTGTAAAACAAGCATGTAGCGTTAAAAATTATAGATACGTTTGAGACATATCACACCATAATTTTTAGTGGAATACGCGTAGCCCACACAACGTTGAAGTGAGCAATGGAGGCTCTCTGGAAAAGTTTGGCGTACATCGAGCTGACCGAGCATCTACCTGACTACTCCAAAGACCAAACCACCAAATCTTGGCCAGTTGACAGGGTGGTACTCTCAATAATGTTTTTGAGCTGATGCCAGTCACACAAACCAGCCTGGTCCAGCAACCTACAGAACCCTATTTGAGCCGCACCTCCACACACCTAAGCCACCGAGCTCATTTGTGAGAGACAGATTTTGTATAGCCAAGGAAATCTGTCTTTAAGAGCTACCTCGCCCGTCCAATTATCCAACCATAATTGGGGGCGTCTCCCATCTCTAATGAGATGTTTAGCCCCCCATCTTAAACATGTGTTTGATGTTGTGTAAGCTTTGCCAGAATTGGGAGCCCCTTTGTTCCGTGCCCGCAAAAATATCCTCAGCCAACACATATTTGGCTCTAATAATTTGTGCCCAAATTGGGTTATCCGGCTGGTATAATTTCCACACCAACTTGAGCATCAGGGCCATATTCATCTTCTTTGAGTTGAGGATATGATGAAGGTGAACAACAACGTAAAAAATATCTTGATACGTTGGGACTCCAAGTGCAAAGTGTTGTGTCAGCTGAGTATATTTCCCACAAGGGTGACTCGAGGGTTTATATCGAACTCTCGGGGAACTAAGCAAATAGTATTCTCTTCTATCATTTTCTAGCAATCCTATAAGTAAATAAAATCTTTGCGTCTCCAACTCCACCGTGTGGTTATAAAGCACAAGGTTTTACGTAAGTAAATAAACACAAGTAAAAATAAAGTTAGTAAAACTAGATGAAATAAAGTAACGAAGTAAAAACTGTAAAGGGTTGATTGTTTTTGGTGTTTTGGATGCAAATAAGAAAAGAAAATATTTTTGTATTTTTGGATTAAAATAGTGCAGAAAATGGAAAACAAGGTAAAAGCAATATAAATATGTTTCTTATCATAAAAAAGTGGACCAGGGTTCATGGGTTCACTTGACTATTCTATCTTTTAAGTTGTAGTGGATAAATAGTAATTCATCAATGAGATATGAAGATGCAGAATAATAACATGAGTAAGATACACATTTATATGGGCATCACGTCCTAACATAGAGATGATGCAACACATCTCTCTTATACTCCACAAGAAGAAAAAACTCCATGCAAACTTGTATTAAGAATTAAGAGAGTATATCCATAAGTACTTTGATATGATGTTTGAATATCAAATATGCTACCTTGACCAAACAAGATCATCACTTTTTTCACGTGACGAACATAGCACATGCATTCACTTTATCTCTAGCGATGGAGCAAAACAAAAAGTCAAAGCCATAATAGATCATGAATTTGTTGTCACTATACAATCATTGAAACCACACTACTTCATCTAATATACACATCGCTCCACACACGCTCTTGTATAGATGTTGGATCAGAACAAATACTTAAGAACGAGGTATATAATATGCATCTATCAATACATCTTACACATAATGCGATCCGATCTCATAGCACAATATCATAGAATAAGGATCTACCACATAAGTATTGTAAATATGGCCATAATCATGTGAAGTAGCTCATATGGAACTAAGAACTATGAAGAACATGAGAGAAATATATCAAGATACTGCCATAAACCCGTAGTCCAGAGGTGGACTACTCTCCCTTGATCATGGTGATGATGATGAAGACATTGGAGAAGGTGGAGATCCCTCCGGCGGTGATCTCGGCGGAATTCCCCCCTCCAATCTTCTCTGTTGCAACCTCCGTTTTCATGTTTCTGTATTTCTATGGCGCTCTCCTCCTGATAACTCTTTAGGGCCATATAATAGTGATTTTAGGTCAAAATACGTCGGTGGGCGAAAAGATCACGTGATTTGGACGATCGACGGTCGAAAGAGGTCAGGTAGCGTGCCCTAGAAGTCTGGGCACGTCACCTGGGTTCTTTTGGGCTTCAAGCCCATCCAGGTGTGCTTCCAGGTCCTAGAGTGCTTCTCCCGATGAAAAAATGATGCTCCAAAAATCTCAGATCAGTTTGACTCCGTATGGATCTCTCAAAGTGAAAAATACAGAAAACAAAGTTTTCCTGCTAGTTTTAAACCAAATTTTTTTTGAACAGAGGAGGGGTCGAGACCCGGTGGAGCTTTCATTCCATAGCACGTGGCAGGTACAAGTTACAAAAAAAGCCCTATGTCGTCTATTGCCCTATGAAACCTAAAATTTGAAGATAAGGCCTTCTTTTTTACAGAAAACACCCCAACAAGAAAAGTAACAAAGCAATCAAGGACAGGGGCTTCGCCGCCACCAGACGCCGGCGAGCTCAAGGCGTTTCCTCCAAGCTCCAAGAGCAGCTTGCTCGAGAACTCCCGACCGACGACGAGATCCACTTGTTGGCTACCTCCATAAGGCCGGGGACGAACCACTTGGCCTTGTGGAGGCGTCGAGCCCCAACGGCGGATCGAGAGGGCCTCAAAACAGGAGGCTGACTTTGGGCCACCTTCTTGGCCGGAGATCATGGTGGCGTGAGCAGCCACCATGTGTTGCGCTCAAGGAGGATACACTCCAGGACAATTTTCCCATCTCCATCGCCCAGCACTCGCAGAATCGAAGTTGCAACCCCACTCTCCCTCGCCGCCACGACCGACCAAGAGTAGGGAGAAGACATCGAGAGCAGGCAGAGGACGACAGAGGCGCCACTTATTGAGGGGATTCACCACAGAAGTATCATCCGCCCACTTCCACCTTGGAAGAAGAAGGATGTCCTCCCTAGGTGCCCATCCAGGGCCGCGACATAGCCCCAGGACGACAACGCATCCCCGCACACCTCTAGAATCCGATGTCACCTAGTTGTCCTTCTCTTCCCCTCACCGCACGGCCAGCCAGGAGGAGAAGAGACAACACAATAACGTCCCAGATCAAGAGGCTGCAGGCCTTATTCGCGGAGATCGCCGAGGCAGAAGCCACCGCCGCCCGCTCCCACCGCCGGAGCAGAACACCAGTGAAACCACACCTCCAGCCGCTCGGGATCTGGCCGAAAGAACCCAGAGCACTACTCCAAACTACAGGCAGACCGCCGAACACACTACTCCTATCTACAGAGACTAGTCCAGCGCCTCCCCTCAGCCAACTCCGGCCGGCCGCGCCGGCTGGAGCGGCCTCGGTTCGGCCCGGCGACGCGGAGGGAGCACTCAGGTACTGTAGCTAGTTGGGAGAGAGAGAGGGGGAGTGAGACCGTTCAGTTTCTTTTTAAACTAAATAAAGGAGGTCATTGGTAAATCCCAATAAATCAGTGTAAAACATGGTATTATTATCATATATGTTGCAAATACGTATGTTGCAAATACGTGGGAATTCAATATGATAAAAGATAAAATTCATGTATGCATTACATGCATCAGGATACCCAACCCTCCACACTCCTTAGGTCTACACACCATTGGCCAGTTAATCATGTGATATTTCCGCTTTGGACCTAAGCCCTCCCAGTAAAACCTTTCTACGGCAGTCAAATTTAGCATGGATACCATCCTCAAGCAGAAAGAACCCTTTGCAAACATAGGCAAGCTGAAAAGGCATGATTTGGAGAGAATAAGCAATCCCCGAGGACATGAATCGGACACCAATGTTTTGGTCGAGGAATACATTAACGTTGTGTTTGGATGCAATGAATTGGGCATGAAATTAGGGAACTGGAATTGATGGCCCGAATTCCCATGTTTGGCCCGGAAACTGGCCAAATTCCATGCCCACCCGCGCGCAAGCCAATTTAGCCATCGATCAATACGGAGGTCCTCAACTCCGTATCGCGCTGAATTGGAGACCCAGTACTGTTTCAGCCCCTCGCCCTTCTCCCTCCCCTCCTCAAGCTCGCGGTCAACCTCCAGATCCCCCTCGGTCTCCTTTGTCCAGCGTTGCCGGCCACCTCTCCCATCTCAAACCGCTCCGTCTACCTCCCCCTCCCTTCTACAACCACCGGTTTTCCCTCCACCACGAACGCACGTGGTCTCCCCCGAGCACGGGATCCTAATCCAGCAGCGTCGCCAAGTCCTCCCCTCTGGCCACGCATGCTTCCCGGACCTGCAGCGCCGGTGGCTAACTGCCCTCCTCCTGTCGTTCTTCCCGAACTAGAAGCCACGATGGAGGGGCGAGACGACCCGAGCCTGCGAGGGTTTTCAATGCGGTGCTCCATGCCGGTGAGGGGCTACCGGCTACCAGGACTTGATGCCGGTGACTTGAGAAACAAAGGCGGGATGGAAAATCGTGTGCAGTTCATGTTTTTCTGCTACCATACCTCAGTTGTGTACAGTCCTGTAAATCTTTTTCATAGCAACATGAAAGAGTAAATCTTGCCATGGGATGCATTAGATGTTCTACGTCTGCTGTAAATCTTGTGTTAATTATGCTGATGGAAGGGATTAGAAGAGGCACAATGATAGGTACCGTGGTGTGTTCTTTGCTGACCATGTCTCTGGCTCTCCGCCCTGTTATAAGAGCGCTAAAGATGGCAATTTCACAGTTGTGATGTCATGCCGTATGTGAGCTGTGTTGAAACTTTACTTTATTTCAGTGTAAATATGAATTGAAACTCGATGAAATATCCAATTTCACGGTTGGTTCATCCACCTTTGATTCTAACAACAAATTACATGCACACCCAAACAAGAGAATTAGAATTGGAGTCATTTCCTTTCCATCTTGGCTTTGGTATTCCTTTCTAATTCAATTCTAGCACCCAATTCTGTACATCCAAAGACAGCATAAAAGTCTTTGTGACCTCGACTTTCTCATCGTTAAGGCGGCCGCACTTGACATGGAGACCCATATTCTCACTTGTCGGCTCTTTAATGAGAGTGCTGATTACATTGCCATATTTGGATGGCAAGGTGTGTCCATCTTTCTTTTCCTCATACGTGGATTAATTCACGACACTGACTTGTACTGAAACGAACTTCTTCACACACGGTCGACTTGACGAGAGCTACTGAAATGCAAATCAAAGGTTCTCTCTTTTGCTGCCTACTCGAGCAGTCCGTCCCTTGCGTGACGGTTCAGTTTCCGTGATTGTAGGGCGATCCAGCTAGCGACCGTGCGAGCATCATCGTCGGAGTCTTGTCTCTGTCGTTTCTCGTCGCCGTCAATCGCTCCTCTAATCACCGTGTTGATCTCCGGTTTGCATCCCACTGGTGCGATCAATCTCCCCACGTCCCTTTCCTCAAAAAACCCAAACACCATCCACCATAAGCCTTCTGTGTGGACTAGGGCACACAGTCGTAATACACGTTTTCCCTAGATCTGATCTACGTGTCTGAAGCGGAGTCTTGAAGGAGATGGAGCGGGTGGAAGGTATGATGCAGGGCTTGAAGCTGTCGGAGGCTGAACGGAAGGGAGTGAGGATTGGTTGGAGAGGGGGAGGAAAGGTGGGGGTAGTCGAGGCTCAAGCGATTGGTAAACTGATGGCAGAGAAACCAGCAATTGCGGATGCGATGGAGAATGCACTAGGGCCATTATGGTGCCCGATGAGAGGGATTGATTGCAAGGATCTGGGAGACAATATATTTCTCTTCACTTTTCATCAGGCGTTGGGAAAGAAGAAAGCTGTTGAGGGAGGCCCCTGGAAGTTTGACAATGCACTGCTTGTGATGGAGGACTACGTGCCTAGCAAAGGTATAGATGAGTACGAGTTCAATAAAATCCCAATATGGATTAGAGTCTTCAAACTGCCATTGGGTATGATGAGTAGGGAGACAGGAGAGGACATCGGTGATCAGATAGGAGAATGGATTGAAGTTGATGGTGTGGAGAATGGACTAGCTCAGGGAAAATACCTGCGAGTGAAAGTACGTATGTCCATAACTAAGCCCCTCATGAGAGGCATTACTGTGGTGGTTGATGAAAGCGGGAGAACCAAATGGTGTCCTCTTGAGTACGAATATCTGCCAGACTTCTGCTACATATGTGGTATGATAGGTCACCTAGACAGGGAATGTGATATCAAACTCAAAAAGGGGAGGAGCCGCAGTATGGAAAATGGATGCGATGGGTACCGCCTAAGTACAAGTCTTTCAGTGAAACTAAGAGAAGATGGACTGTTAATGATAACAACAACAGACAAGGGAGCTGGGCGGGTGGTGGGAGACGGCATGGGAGCGATGCTTCATCGTGGCGCAAAGTAGACACCGCCCCGAGGGGGAGTGGAGGAAATGCAGTGAGTAAAGATAAGGAAGGCACGAGCCAACTTTGTAACAATGAAAAGGATGGGAAAATGTTAGTTGCAAAACAACTCATGCTGGTTTCGGTCGCTAATGGGAAGGAAGTTGGAAGGGATGGTGATGATGTATGTGAGGAAGAAAGGCAAATAAAGGAGAACGTGAGCACTATGCAGAACCGACAGAATGGTGGGAAAGAAGAGGAAAAAGAGGGGCCACGTGGAATAGAAAAAGGAAAGGAAAAACAAATGGAGGGGAAACCGACCATTGCAGCTTTCAAGAGACAAAAGAGAGGACCAAAGCAGGGTACAAAAGGAGAAGAAGTTACAGTGGGAAAGAAAAGAAGCGGTGATGCAATGGAGGTGGATGTGGAGGTATCGATCAAGACGAAAAAGGTGAAGGAAAATGGAACCGTCATGCAGCAAGATGGTGGTGAATTGAACAATGAAAAAGCGGGGCTGTCGGAACAGCTCCGCAAGCAGAAATGAAGCTAGGTGGATGGAACCTCCGGGGGTTGGGGAACGGCCCGACGGTTAATGGACTTCTGGATTTGCAGAAGAAGGAAGACCCCGACGTGTTATTTTTGTCTGAGACAAAAATGGATCAGAGTAGGCTAGAATGGTTTCGATGGAAGCTTGGTATGCCTCATATGATGGTTAAAAATTTTGAGGGCCAAAGTGGAGGTTTAGCAGTATTTTGGAAGAGAGAAGTGCAACTTAAAGTGGTGGGTTTCATGTCAAGGTACCATATTGACATGGAAATCACAGAGGCTGATGGCTTTGTGTGGCGGTTCACTGGAATATATGGCGATCCTCAGTCTGATGGAAAGGAGAACACGTGGAAGCTCATGAGAACTTTGAAGCACCAAAACAACAAACCGTGGTTATGCATAGGAGATTTTAATGAAGTGTTATATGCTTGGGAGAAGGAGGGGGCGTGCCGAGGCCGCAGAGTTGTATGGACAAATTTAAGGAGACTTTGGAGGAGTGTGAGCTAGATGACTTGGGTTTTGTAGGTGATGCTTTCACTTGGAGGAATAACAGCCATGATGCGAGTACTTATATTAGAGAGAGGTTGGACCGGGCAGTGGCTACACAAACATGGAGAGCTCAATTCCCATCTTATAAAGTTTTTAATGGAGATCCGAGACACTCTGATCACCGCCCTGTGATTGTGGAAACTCATGGGCTGCAGCGAGCTATAAGAAGTCCAGCTCCACACACTATGCCAAAATTTGAGGCCAAGTGGATTGATGAGGAGGAGTATATGTCGGTTGTCCAAAATTCTTGGAACACAGAGGTTCATGTAAATCAAAAGCGGGTTGGCGGAGCACTAAAGGGAGTATTGGGAGATTTGGTGCAGTGGGATAGGAACGTTCTTGGAGACCTTGAGAGGCGGATCAGTAAACTAAAAAAAGAGTTGGAGAGTTGGAGAAGAAAAGGTATTACTCAGGAGGAAGTGAGAAGGGAGGGACTGATTAAGTTCAAGTTGGGACGACTAGAGGAGCAAAAAGATTTGTATTGGAGGCAGCGTGCACATGTGCAATGGATGAAGGATGGGGATAAAAATACGAAATATTTTCATTCGGTGGCAACAGAGAGAAGGAAGATGAATAAAATAAAAAAAATAAAAAGGGAGGATGGTGTGGTGGTGGAGGAGATAGGGGCCATGAAAGAGGTGGTAACTAACTACTTTATGAACCTTTTCTCATCCAATGCATGTACACGTATGAATGAACTCCTGAATCAAAGCGACTCAAGAGTGACTCCAGCAATGAATGAGTTGCTTTGCAAGGACTTCACGGCCGCGGAGATAAAAGAGGCTCTTGAAAGTATTGGAGATCTGAAAGCCCCGGGAGTAGATGGCTTGCCTTCAATATTTTACAAGAAGAGTTGGGATATTGTTGGCGAAAAGGTGACAGCCGAAGTGATTGAGGTTCTCAATGGAGGGCCAATGCCGGAAGGTTGGAATGATACATGTGTGGTTCTTATTCCCAAGACAAAGAATCCTGAAAGTATGAAAGATTTGAGACCTATTAGCCTATGTAACGTGGTGTACAAGCTTGTCTCCAAGGTGCTTGCAAATAGGTTAAAACAAGTCCTTCCTGAAATTATCTCTCCCAATCAAAGTGCATTTGTGCTAGGGCGTCTCATCACAGATAATATCCTCCTTGCCTATGAATGCACTCACTATATAAAGAACAAGAGAAATGGAAGAGAAGGTTTTGCGGCCATCAAATTGGATATGAGCAAGGCATATGATAGAGTAGAGTGGGTTTTCTTGGAAAAAATGATGAGAAAATTGGGTTTTGATGAGAGATGGATAAACAGAATCATGCTTTGTGTTTCTACTGTTACATACCAGTTTAGAGTGAATGGAGAATGCACTGATGCCATTTCACCTCAGCGAGGGCTACGCCAAGGGGATCCTCTTTCTCCTTATTTATTTCTCATATGCGCTGAGGGTTTTTCGGCTTTGTTGAATAAGGAAGAGGAGACGGGTGTTCTCTCGGGTATCCGGATATGCCATAATGCTCCGAGGATAAACCACCTATTATTTGCAGACGACTCGTTGGTACTTATGAAAGCTTCTCGTGAGAGTGCCAGATCTCTGCAAAATATACTTCAACTTTATGAGTGTTGTTCGGGGCAAATTATTAATTATGACAAGTCCTCAGTGATGTTCAGCAGAAACACAAAAAATTGGTGCAAGCAAGGAGTACTACAGGAGCTGAATATTAGAGCGGAGGCATATACAGAGAAGTACCTTGGTTTGCCTGTGTATGTAGGAAGGTCAAAATCCCAAACCTTTGCATACTTGAAGGATCGAATATGGAAGAAAATTCAGGGGTGGAAGGAAAGGTTCCTTTCGAAGGCCGGGAAGGACATACTGATTAAAGCATGTGCACAAGCCATACCGACCTTTGCCATGTCTTGTTTTGACCTCACCAAAACACTTTGTGAGGAGATGAGCACAATGATTTGTAGATTTTGGTGGGCACAACAAGATAAAGAGAATAAGGTACATTGGCTGAGTTGGGAGAAGCTTACAAGGTCGAAGAAAGATGGTGGCCTTGGATTTCGTGACCTGTATGGTTTTAACATGGCCATGTTGGCTAGACAAGCATGGCATATGCTAATCTCCCCTGATTCTTTGTGTGCACAAGTTTTGAAGGTGAAGTATAACCCCAACTACACTGTTCTGCAAGCAAAACCCACGGTTGGTATGTCCTACACCTTTAGAAGTATTCTTCGTGGTGTTGAATTGTTAAAGGAGGGTTTAGTTTGGAGAATTGGTGATGGATCCAATGTGAATATCTGGGATGATCCGTGGCTTCCACGGGATGGAGCTCTAAAGCCAATCACCCCGAGAAGGCAATGCATTTATACAAAAGTTAGTGAGTTGATCAGTCCAATTACTGGCCAATGGGATGTGCAATTGGTTACTGAAAATTTCTGGAAAATAGATGCAAATATAATCCTATCTATACCTATCAGAGAAGAGTTTGAAGATCTTCTTGCATGGCACTATGATAGTAAGGGAATTTTCACGGTAAAGTCAGCGTATAAATTATATGTCCAGGATAGAGATGGACCGCAACAATCATCTTCTGGGGATCCATCAAACACTTTACAATGGGAGAAAATCTGGAAACTGGCATGTACACCAAAAATACAACAATTTGTGTGGAGGTTTGCCCATAATAGTCTTCCTTTGAAACTGAATATAAAAAGAAGAGAAATGGATTGTGACACCAGGTGTGTTTGTCCAGATACACCAGATGCTAAAAATGGGAGAAGAAAAAAGTGTGCTAATTGCATGTATGATGTGGAGATGGTGGACAAACAGAAACAAAATCAATGCAAAAGAGAAAGTAGGAGGACAAGAAAACGTAGTTGCCCAAACCAGATTCTGGGCGGGAGAATGCAAAGTGTTTTCCAGCAAGGTACGCCCTGACAGTATCCCTGTAGAGACAGCAGAATGGAAGACGCCGTCAGGTGATCGCCTCAAAATCAACATCGACGGTGCATTTGCTGCATCAACAAGGACATGTGGATGGGGTTTTGCAGTCAGGGAGATCAGGGGATCGGGAGCGAGAGCTCTCCGCTACGTTGCGAGCGCGGCACAGGCTGAAGCACATGCTTGCGAGCAAGCAGCGCGTGCCGCTGCTGACTGGGGAATGGTTGATGTGATCCTAGAATCAGACGCGCAGAACCTTGTCCGAGCCATGAGGAGTATAGATTTTGACAGAACACCTGAAGGAATGATCTATAGGGATATACGCCTGTACATGCAGCTCCATTTCAACTCGTATGAGTTCTCCTATGTACCACGTACGTGTAATACTCTAGCTCATTTCCTTGCTGAGTATGGTGCGAGCCGACAGGACATGAAACTACTTTGGCCGGAATCGCTGCCGAATGAGGTACCTTTGTGTGTGACCAGCGCTTCTGCTGGATAATGGAATCAAGTGTTCCATATCAAAAAAAAAAGGCACCTTGTAGAAACCACGGGCCTTTCCAGCCCAATAACGCTTGTGGTGGGTGGGTTACAGGCTGAAGTGTAGTGCAAACACCACTGAGCTAAGCCTTTTTTCTCAGCCCAGTAACCTACATCTATTTCCAGCCCACTTTGCAAATACAGGCCCGACGCCTGAGGTCGGTCACCAGGCTCCCAGGCGAGCACATCACTAGTCCTCCCCTCCATCTATATCGCCGCCTCCGCTTCCGCCGTTTCGCCATTCTCCAATTCCACTCGGCCTCCCTTCCTTCGCTTCCGCCACCACCATTCCCCTCCCCGCAAAACCCTAGCACCTCCCGGAGCCCGCCCCGAACCCGGCGGGGCCTCGGCGCCCTCTCGCTCCACCCCGCCCCGCGCGGCGATGCCGCTCTTCATGTCCGACGAGGAGCTCCGGCTCCTCGGCGGGGACGTGGCCGCGGTCGCCGAGCGGGCCGACGCCGCCATCCGCGAGCTCCGGAACCAGGTCGACACCGTCCGCGCCGAGGCCGACGCGGCCGCCATCGCGGCCGAGCAGACCTGCGCCCTCCTCGAGCAGCGCTTCACCGCGCTCTCCGCCGAGGTCGAGCGCTACCAGGCCGAGGCGGCCGACCGCGCCGCCGCCTCCGAGCGCCGCGACGCCGATCTCGCATCCTCCCACGCCGAGATACACCAGCTCCGCATCCAAGCGGTACGAACCCTAGATTTTATTTTCCGGCTCGACTGATGACAGTGTTTTGTTAAGCTTCCTGCACTGACCACTTCCGATGGCACAGATTGCCAAGGATGGCGAGGTTGAGCGCCTCAAAGTGGAGATCTCGGAGCTGCACAAGTCCAAGTGCCAGTCGCTGGAGTTGATCGAGCAGAGGGACATCGAGATACGGGAGAAGGATGGCGTCATCAAGAGCTACTACGATAAGATTGTGAGCTCCCCTAATGACCTCTCAGTTCCAGTAGTATTACGCAGCAACCGGAAAGCTGGTTGTACAGCGAGTTCTGAGTATACATTATCTATCACCTTAACAACTTGTTGCTTGGTACAATCTGATCTAGTATTTGCACGTATTTTGCAGCACCGCATGTTGCTATTACTGGTTGCTGGTTTAGGGTTTAGTTACCGAATTTAACAGTAGGATGGTAGATCAGAAGTTTCTGTTATAGCATATCATCTGACTTTTTTTCTGCTCAAGGGCTGTCATATTCAAGAGTCACTCCTTTTCTTGAATAATTGATCTGTAATTTGTCCGTTGAGCAATTTTGACTGGTGCTGTTTATTTGTCTGCCCAATATGTTAAATAATACTGTACTTAATGCATAATTTAGATGCTTGTTGACCTTCTAAGTGTCACCCTTTTTTTGTCAGCTATGTGGATATGTCTATAACCTTACAATTATATTATTTTTGTACCTATGGGAAGTATTATTTTTTTGAATGGTCTATATAGGAGACACGTATTGGATTTTTGTGCCCCCTATCGTTGAAAGGCGTTACTATTTTTTACTGTGTCATAAACTAACCGGATGTGCTGATTTTATCCTCTTTTCAGCTAAACCAGGCTGATGCTTCTGCTAGTAAAGAGGCTAGGATACAAGAGGCTGAAGCTAAGCTAACTCACTGTCAGTCTACATGTGATCGCATTGCACAGGTATGCATATCCAAAGGTTTAGGTAATGTTGAATACCTCGTATGTTCAAGGTTCTTGTCAGCCTTTTTTTTCCATTTTCTCTAATCTCTTGTCTAACTCACCACCCTAGTTTTCATCATTGGTTTAGCAATACTATGTAATGTTTAAGCCATTGTGTATGTTCCCATGGTACATTGTTGTTTCTTATTTTGTTCCACTTCCCTTATCAGGAGAAGGAGATTCTTGAAAAGCATAATCTCTGGCTTGATGAGGAACTGACAACAAAAGTTAAGAATTTAGCTGATCTAAGGAAAGCAAATATGGATGAGGAGTCTAGGTTGTCAGCAAAGATTGCAGAGGTTAGTTTCTTTAATTAGTTCTTGACATGACAAAGATGGGAAAGAAAGCATCAACCTGAATTTTTGGTTTCAGCTTGAAAGAGAGAATTCTGAATCTACAAGTTCCTTGAGGCGAAGTAAAGAGCGGGTTTCTGAATTAGAGCAAAGAGTATCCTATATGGAAAAGGTAAAATTCCTGACTGATGGGTTGTGCTATTTCTCTCATCCATCGTCTAACTTTTGCCGTTTCATCTTTTGATGAATGAAGGAGCTGTTCTCTGCAAAGGATGCTTCAGCTGCTAATGAACAGCGCCTTGGCACTGAGCTCTCAACTGTATGCCCCCTTCTTCCACTCCATTTTGTATTTTGTCTCATTTTGCTACTTGTATAATACAATTTTGTATTACCATAACATAAAGAAAGGCATTCTATTAACTGCTCTAGTGTTTGAAGCATTTCGAATTTATATAGCTCTTCAATGCTGGATAGTAATTTCAGTTAGGTATGTGGAACATAGTATCAGGGTTAGAAGTATTTAGCTGTATGTTTAGTGGTTACTCGATTTAGGAATTCAGCTTCATATAATCGTGTAAGCCAATCACTGCTCTGAAGATTGTGTACAAACATGTTTTTTCTGTATTTTTCTTGAGAACAATCAATGGGCATTGCTTTTTGATCTATTGATAGATAGGAAATATCACTCTGTTACATAATGTAAGCTGTTATAGCAAACTAAAATAGTTTGCTAAAATGGTTTACATTATGGAACGGAGGGAGTAGTTATTTGCCAGCCTGAGAGCAGGCTACAGCGATAAAGCAAAGGAGTAAGTGAAACTAGAGTCGAAGCATGTGCCTTAGGCCCAGTTTTGACCAATTGGAAGTCTCATATTTTATGGTGCTTCTTAGGCTCAGCCTTGAGCGATTGGAAGTCTCTGATGGTGCTCAGCATGTCTGGCACTGACGAGGTCCCCACAAAGAATTTAGCCCCCCCTCTGATTCTAGATCCACTGAGCAGATAACATGGTTATGGAGCTCAATTCTTTACATAGTGAGGGGGAGGGGATGCCAGGGCCATGATCTGCTGGGCGGCGAATCGCTGACTTCGCTAACTATGGTGTTGGAGCATGATAGGACATGTGCTATGCACTTTGACAATATTAGCTCATTCTTAGAAGTTCTTGCAAAGATCCCTTCCGCTGTTCTGTCTATTACTTTACCCTATTTTATTACAACTGTTCATATCTAATAATCCCTTCCGCTGTTCTGTCTGTTACTTTACCCTATTTAATTACAACTGTTCATATCTAATAGTCATTCGGTTAAAATCCTGAAAAAAGGTCATGAAACTTGCTGACCTTCACAAAGAAAGTTCTGATGAATGGTCAAAGAAAGCGGGGGAACTTGAAGGTGTTATTAAAGCATTGGAGGTAACGCCTTTGCTTATTTTTCATCCATGTATTTTTATGTCCCATTTATGGATAGGGAATTCTTAGCTCGTCAATCTTTCTGCAAACAGACACATCTGACCCAAGTAGAAGATGACTACAAGGAAAAGCTTGAGAAGGAGACCTTAGCCAAGATTGATCTTGAAAAGGTATATTTGCAGATTCTTTTTTGATACCTAATTTTGTAGATTCTATGTGTGACACGCAACCAAGTGTTGGACCTCATCTCCCTTTCTTTTCCAAGTAGGAGGTTGCCGAATTAAAGCAGAATATCGAGAAGTGTGAATTTGATCTAGAAAATGCAAGAAAGTCTGGTGAATTGAGCCTCGTTCCGTTGACCAGCATTGCAGCAGACCTTGCTGATTTATCAGACACACAAATGAAAGAAATGTATGATTTCTAAACTCACTGGCCTCTTTCTGATAGTGTACCTGTTAGATACTGAGAGTTTCTTCTCTTTCGTGTTCACGCATCAATTGTAACTGAAATATCAGTCTTCTCTTTTTTGTTAAAGCCATTTGATTATACCATTTTGACCTCTCAACTCCAATTGTGATATCGTCTGTGGGGCATATCCAGTGCAAACAATGCACATATGCTAACCCTATCAGTTCATACATCAACTTCAAACAATCATTCATTTTTCGATTTGCCACTTTTTGATTCCACTTTGTTTTCTGTTCTGCAGGACACCTAATGCTGTAAATCAGAATGACCTAATGATAATTCCAAGAGTACCCAGTGGTGTTTCTGGGACTGCATTAGCTGCTTCTCTTCTCCGCGATGGGTGGAGTGTATGTGTTATCTCATCTGTACTTATTGTCTTTTGTGCAACATTGCATGGTTTTTCATATTTCAAGTATTGCCTGTTAACATGTCGCATTTTATCAGCTTGCTAAGATATATGAGAAATATCAAGAAGCTACTGATGCTTTACGTCATGAGAGGTGGGGAAGGAGACATGCAGAAGCAGTCCTGGAA
This sequence comes from Lolium rigidum, assembly GCF_022539505.1. Taxonomy (NCBI): domain Eukaryota; kingdom Viridiplantae; phylum Streptophyta; class Magnoliopsida; order Poales; family Poaceae; genus Lolium; species Lolium rigidum. The sequence continues at coordinate 232,107,606 of NC_061509.1, forward strand.
AGGGTACATTATTGTTCTTGTCACTATCTTTGAGTTTTAATCATGTATATAATCTATCATGGTTTCTCCCCACTGTAACTGGTAATTGGTCTATATGCAACCATCACAGCAATATATTTACTGTGCAAGTCATAACTGTCTCAGAAGTATGTCAAATGATGGGCGTTGTTTATTTACTTTCTTTTGGTAACTCTATTATTTCACACACATGTTATCTAGAAAGGGAGGTAATTTGGACCACTTGTGCTGCAGAAAAACTGTCCTATTATTCTTGTTGGACCATACAATCTAAAACAGCATCTGTGTTGAGGGATGACAAGAAATTTCTCTGTTTCTTCTCTTTCAACATTTCTCTCCTTTTCTCTTTTCTTATAGGATTTGTACTGGATGGCATGGAATTTATTTGTGAAATGTATAAAATACACAACACATGCAGTCATTATCATGTACCATATTTACTCCTAGCACTAAACGATGGGATGTGGAAGTGGGATAATCAAATCTGGATTTATTAAGAAGGAAAAAGAGCCCCAGAGTCTAGAATGAAAGTCAATGCCACATATCCCACTTCTGCATCCTGGAGTAAAGCATATTAATTCCTGTACAGGGATCAGATAAAAAAACATGTACAGGAACATGGAAAAACTGCAAGCCTTTTTTTTTTTGATTATTTGAACTTATCTTGACACATGTGGTCATCTTTGGTGGTTTTGACTAAAAAATAGCATTTCCAGAACATAAAACGAAAACAAACCAAATTTCTGGTGCATTTACATGTGGTCATAATTTTTCTTTCCTCTGTTATTTTATTAGAGCATTACTGAATTATCTTTTTTTTTTTTACTTCTGCACAACAGGTCTTGCATGAAATTGAAGAGAAGGCTGAGCTTATCTTAGATGAACGAGGTAATTTTTCTGGTGAACTCTCTTAGCCCTTTAACACATTGGTTAAACATGTATTGATTAATGATGTAACAGCATTGTAAGAACGTTTGTACTGTGTTGCATGCTCAAACGTTTGAACTGTTTATTTAGCATGGGCGACCCAAGTACAGCTGAGTGGGGCCTAGGCTCCTCTCAAATTTTGGATTCTCTTAGTATTAGTACATATTTTGAAATAAAATTACTTGAATTCTGCAAACTCAAAGAAGTGCCCCACTCAAATGATATGCCCCCGGTCATGATTTTTCTGGGCCCACCCCTGCTTTTTAGCTAACTCTTTTCCCTTAACTCAGCTGAGCATGAGAGGATGGTGGAAGCTTATGCTCTAATGGATCACAAATTACAGCAGGCATTGTTGGAGCATGACAATTTTGAAAATACCATAAGGAACCTAAAGGTATGCAGACATTACGACTTCTTAAATTTCTTAGAATAAGCTTTAATTAACATTAATGTGTCTTCCAGTCGGAGTTAAAAAGATGGGAACGCGATCATACTATCGCAGACAAGGAAATAAGCGACCTTACAAAACAAGTGAGTCTTTTACCACTAGGTTTCCTCTTTGTTTTATCCGTTTCACTTACCGGAATTGAGAAAATGTAGTAGAATAATATGTAGTTGAGACTCCATAATTTGTGATAGCATCTCACTCTGAACATTTCATTGATTGTTGAGTGCAACGCTGCTGGGTAGCATGGGAGGATCTTGAGTTGTTGGCAGCCCTGATCTCCATCAATCCTCCAGTTGGTTTAAATCTGATTCGTTTGAATATAATCATTTGTACACATACACTCATCATATGTTATCACCAAGAAGGTGGTTTACGCCGGATACCTATCTTGTTTTAGTGTTTGCACATCTTTTTATTACAAAATAAGAGAAGCACACTAGATACTAGAGTTTGGCAATGATTTTTCTCATAGATTGTACAACACACTCGACACTTACACCCTAGCTGCCCACGGCGGTAAACAGAACCAATAGTTCAAAGCAGCCTGCTTTCACAGTTAGGCCCCTATGCCATCACTGACACGAGGTCCTTTCTCTCTCCCATTGGAACACTCTGCTGTTCTGCTCACAGCCAGATGGACTACAATTATTGAGGATGACTGGAGTCAAAATCCTTTCTTTTTGTCTTGGAGGCGTGCGTGGTCAACCACGAACATTCCAGTGATGTGGCTGGAGTTGCACAGTTTCTGTTTGACTCAAAGTAAAATTATTTGGATTCAGATGGACTCGCTTAGTAGAATATTTATCTAATTTGGACAAGCCTGGTCTGATACTCTGATTCTATCAAGTTTCTTTTTGGAAATGTATGGTTTGTTGTCACAGTTGGTATCAATATTTATGACATTTATATTTGAAAATATGATCTGTTAATTGTATGATTTGTCATCTGATTTTTTTGTAGGTCGCTGTTCTTTTAAAGGAATGTCAAGACATACAGCTTCGTTGTGGTTCTAGTCTTTCAAATGTAGGTCATGGTGCCTTTTCTATGACCATAAGGGATGGCGTGTCTAATGATGAAGGCAATGGTCATGAGCATGTAATCCTCATTCTCCTTGTTACAGATCTTTTATTTTACTATAGTTTGACATGTTCTATCTGCTGTAACCATCTGATAATCTGTGGCAGATGACATTTAATGATATTAATGGGCTTGTCCAGCAAAATGTTGAGCTTCAAAATAAAGTTCACCTGCTTTCTTCTGATCTTGACAAAAAGGACATGGAACTCAGGGTATGGTGATGTCTTACTTTATCTTTGTCTTATTTATCTTTTATCCGTAAGTACCGGGCTGTTCTGGTTTCTTTTCCATTGGCAACATCAAACATATGCTCATTTTTGTCCTTTATAGGAGAGCTTTCAAGTTGAGCTGAAGAGAATCACGGATGCTGCTGCATCCAGAGTTGAAAAAGTTATGAAGAAATCTGAAGAACAAGCAATAATGATTGAATCTCTTCATAGATCTGTGCGTCTTGCATAATCTTCTTGCCACGACCTTGAAAATCTTCTGACATGAAATATTTCTGTTCTTCAACATGTCACTTACAAACTGCATGTAACATCAACCCTAATGTAGTTGATTCTTTAGGTGGCGATGTATAGGAAGTTGTGTGAAGAACAGCAGAAGACTCGTTCTACTGTTGAACACATATCCAATAATCTTCAAGGTTCACTCTCAAGTCTCATGTTGATTTCAGTCCAGGTTTAGGTTATATTTACGTCTTGCTTGGATGGTATGTGTTGCTGTGGTGATGCCCTTGGTGGAGGTGCTAGTAACGTATTAACTAGATGTCATGATTTTGTTTTCATTGTCTAGACGATGGCAGGAAGGACCTGATGGTTCTATTTGAAGGATCACAGGTAATATTCTGAACAAGTTACATAGCATATGTAATTACCCTGCTGTTCTAATGGTTGTTCTCACTGAACACTCAATCTTGCCCAGGAGGTCTCGAGAAAAACATATGAACAAGTCTCCGAGCGGGCCAGAAAACTTGATGAAGAGTTGACTAAGTTGAGGTTGTTTTTCTCTGCTCTCATATCTTGTTTTCTGTGTAAAAAAATCATTGTTAAAATCTTTACCTTATAGGAGTATTTATTTTGTTTTTCTATCACTGGTGGACAACAAGATCAATGATTAGGAAGTTCATAATATGCTCTTTGGTTGTTGGTGTCTGTAGGACTGTAGCACAGGAATCATAATTTCCTTTTTGGTATCATAATTTTTTGATATTTCGATTTACTTTTGTAACTGGTTCTTTGTTATTTTCATGAGAAAGAAAGATATAAATGGTCCAAAGAGTTGTCATCTAAGAACTATGCAGAAACTGCAGCTCACAATATTTAATGAACACTTATGTCGAAGTTGGATCTGTATAAGTAAAGATGTGGTTGGCAATCACACCAGATCAGATATCTTTTAAGTTTCGATATGATGCATTTCTCAGCGCTTCTTTTGGTTACTTGGAAATCAAAATATGTGATGCTCTGTTGGTTACTTGGAAATCAAAATATCTGATGAATAGCGGTTATTATTCATTTAGGACTGAGCTTGGGTCTTTGCGGTCTGAGCGTGATAAGGCAGTGCTTGAAGCTGAGTTTGCTCGTGATCGTCTTAATGGGTACATGGCAGAGATTGATCATCAGGTTCTGTGTGTGCTGCTATTCTCTTCATATTCTTTTCTCACTGACATGGCATCATGAAGCCTCAGTTCCTTAGAATATGATACCTCCTTGTTGTACGCTCATCCTAATTTGGTTCATACTTACAAATACAGAGGAAGGAAGCTAATTCTGTTTCACTCAGAAACGCGGAATTGATGCACTTAGTAGTTGATTATGAAAAAAGACTCCGTGAAAGTATAGATTCTATGCAAGCTTTAGAGGAGAACTCAAGGAAGCTTTTAATGGAGGTGTGTTGGGTTTTATTACATCCCTTAAACAGTTCTAAGATCTTGAATCCTGACATAACTTCCCAACTTTTAGGTGTCTACTTTAAAGCATGAAAAGGAGATTTTAGTCAAGTCAGAGAGAAGATCTTTGGATGAGGTCCACAATTTAACCGAGAGAGTGCACCGTCTGCAGGTTGTTTTCTTGCTGCCACATTCGCTACTTTGAAATCTTGTTCTCGTGGCTTTTGATGTTTTGCAACTATGGATGATTGTGTTGCTAAATATGTGATTTAGTTCTCTTGCAAACATTACCTGTTCTGCTATTACACGCAAATTTATTTTCTTACAACATCTTGTGTATGTGCATTAAATGTTCAATTCTGTTTTCATACAATCATCTTTTATCCCTGTGTTTGTTCATTCTAGTATTTTCTTGTCTGATATATGGACAACTAGATGTGGCTTTTTGCACTGTTTGGTAGTATAATTTTGAATGATTTATTTTGTGTGGAAGACCAAGTTATTTTAGCTATTTGCGTTCATTTGAAATCTTGATAAATGTGAATAGGTTATGTGTTCTCTGTAAGTATTGGCGTAACCGCGTAATTTTAGATAATGTTGTAATTTGGCATATTTGGTCGCATTTTCTTGAATTTTTTCTTTCACTTTTTCTGAGATATGCTGCATTGTAGGCCACTATTGACACAATTCATACTACTGACGAGGTTCAAGAGGTATGTTCTGTTCAGACGAATCATGAAAATGTTTTAATTTTGAATGGCTCTTCATTAATCTGTGAATCATGTAGAATGCAAGGTCTATGGAAAAGAGAAATCAACAAGAGTACATCAAACGACTTGAGGTAATGCTCTATTTTAGCAGCAATGATGCTGTACTACTTACGTCAACATATTGTTAACAGAAACAAAAGACATCTGGCATGCCTTTTGTTTTTTGGGCCATCTGTTTCTCATAGGAAGATATCACCTTATTTGTTCATTCTATCCTGATTACTATAAATCTGTTTTTTTTTGTAGAGAGACTGGGCTGAACTAAAAAAGGAGCTCCAAGAGCAACGTGATCATATTCGAGTCCTGACACTTGATAAGAAAAGTGCTTTTGACGGCTGTATGAAGCAGGTAGAGGATATGAGAAAGGAGCTGCAGAGCTCATGGAAAGCTTCTAGTGATGCTGCATCGAGGGCTGCTGTTGCAGAGGTCCGTTCAAATAAATTTATACCAAGTTTGTGAGGGGGCATTATCTGACTGTTTTGACTTGGTACATTCTGTAGGCGAAGTGTTCCGATTTGGAGGCGAAGCTCAAATCTAAAACGGTAAATAAAATAAGTCCAAAAGTGTGACCGTAAAATTTCAGATGTATACACATGCTGTGTATTGGAAAGTTCATATTTAATAAGCTGCCATGTTTGGGTTACGGAACATAGGCGAGTGCATATTTTGATTTGTTTTGCCCAGTAAAAACAGAGGGCAGCGGCTGTTATTAGCATAGCAATTATAATGATTAAAAAGCTAGAGTCAACCATGGAGCAACTGATGCTTTGACAATTGGTTGGTTAACATGTGTCACCTGTTTACAGTTTGTGTAGGCGCCTGGATTCCTGTTAAACTTTAGATACATCCGTATCTTGATAAAGTTGAGCATTTTTAGTAATGTATGTCCATTCGGTCACGACAGTTCCCCTAAAAATGCCCCATGCGCAAGAATGATTACTTTATATTCTGGTATGCATAACTCTGTTGGTTTCTGGATTTATCTATCAACAAATCGTCATAACCCAGATAGTTAATTTGTTTGTTATGTAATAGTGACCAAATTGCAATTGTTCCTAACATGTACTAGTAGTTGCCTCTGAAATTGTGAAGCAATGCTTTTTGGATGCATTTCCATTGTAAGTTTAAGTGTCGTCTTATGATAATTTTCTTCTCATAAAAGCACGATGACTGTCCCCAGTTTAGGTTAGGTTTCAGCATGGTAGAATTCCCATAAATGCCATTGTGAGACGGAATTCCCTGCCTGCTAAAAAACTACTCCCTCCGAATTTGTGCATAGATACATCTGAATTTGCGACAACTAATATGGACTGGAGGTAGTACGTCAGGAATCAGTTTCCATATTGTTGTTTATCTTACTGATTCTACTTAAAACATGCACTATTCTGCACAATTTTCCTTGTCTTTGGGGTTTTGTCTACATATTAAGTTACATCGTGTGCCCTCTTCTGATTCTGCTGTTATTCTGTTAGATCATATTTAGGGATGGTGGTCATGATAACTCATCAGCAACTCAGGTGTGTTAGTCTTCTTCTGCCATTGTATCTATGTTCATATTTTCTATCAGAATGCAATTCTACTTTCACTGTTCACTAATGTAAGACATTTTAGCAGGCTAAATTAGCTAGCTAATAGTGAATGGAGGGAGTATATGTTGTTTTTCTTCAATGCTTACTTCCACTGTTCACTAATGTAAGGCATTTTGGCAAGCTAAATTAGCTTGCTAAAACGTCATATATTATTAGTGAACAGAGGGAGTATATGTTTATTTTTCTTCAAAACAAGAAAAATGCTTGGGGGTACCACTGAATGTGGGCATCTGGAAATTATGCCAGCAATTATTATACCCTCCACCTTTATGCAGCCTTGGTGCAATATGTTGATTATTCCAAATATTCTGCGTTTTGTTCAGTTTAGTACTTGTTTCATCATTCTTGTAGGTGAATGATGAGCTGTTCCGGCTGAAAGAGGAGTTAGAAAAATACAAGGAGGAAGCACAAGCAAATAAAAGCTATATGCTTCAGGTTCCCCTCTCATCGTGCAATTTCTACTGCAATATTTTTTTCTTCTGAAGTTCTCTTATTGATTAATCCATTCATTTCCTGATCTATATGAAGTAATACAATTACATTCCTGTACAGTACAAAGAAATTTCAAGCTCAAATGAAGCTGCATTGAAGCAAATGGAATCTGCATACCAGGATTACAAAACGGAGGTACTAAAAGCATGATAGTTCTTATGTTCCTTCACTGAAAGTGCGTATGAACTTCTTTTATTTATTTTAGTCTGAGATTGCCAAAAGAAGCTTGGAAGATGAGATTGCTAAGTTAAGGAGTCAGTTGTCTGAAATAGAGAAGAGATATGTAATGAAGTGTGAAGAAGCTGCCAGTGCAATTGAAGCTAAAGAGAAGGAGTTCAATACTCTCATGAATGAGATTGTGATCCTTAGAAATGAAGTTACCCAGAAAGTGTAAGCATTTTTTCACCGTATAAATAGGCATGGGGACACTTCTTTCTATTATTTGTTCATACTACCTTTTCCTTTTCTCTAACAGAGAACGAATTGAGAATTTGGAAATTAAATTGGCTTCATCGAAGAGTGCTCTTGATGAGCAGTGTAAGCGTTGGCGCAGCGCTCAAGACAATTACGAGAGACAGGTATTAGTCTTTTTCCTTTTTTTCTAGTAGACCTAGTTTAAGAATAGCTAAATGGAACATTAGTAAACCTAGAGAAATGTATAAGTGTCCTTTTGCACCTCTTGCTGCACATGGAGGTGGTGATTGATGCTGGAGCCACAGGCCCCTGTCATTCTTAACATATCTTCAAAGGAGACTTTTCTAGTGTTAATTGGCCGAAAATAATTGTATCACGAGGGTCTTTAGGTTCTGCAATATTAGACCTAAGGTTTAATCATTACTTAATTCACTCATGTTCTTATAAGAAACTCTAAAAATCCTAGGTGTTTCTACAGAATGGTGAACTTTGTTGGAATACATTTTGTTTCATAATGCTATCTCCATTCATTGCCTGCTTGATATATATATTAATACGAATAATGTTTGTGCATTAGTTTTGTAAATTTCGTTGGCATGTTTATTATCCAACTTCAAACAAATGCATGCCACAATTTTGGCATGTTTGCTACTGAACTTCAGATCACAAGCTTGTGCGTAGGTGATCAAGTATGATTTAGCACCCTTCTTACTTTTCTTAAGTGCTTGTAACGAAACATACTTGTTTCCATTTATGGTATCACATATGCTTTCATCCTTCTTCTGTAGGTTATCCTGCAATCTGAAACGATACAGGAACTGACAAATACTTCTAAGCAACTATCTTCGCTGCAGCAGGAAATTGCAATTCTTCGGCAAACAGCGGATGCACAAAAGGCTGAAAATGTAAATTATGGTGCTCAATTCTTTTAACACTCATGTCAAAAGGGTTGATTGGTTTGTGCCTTTGTGGTGAATTTAACTTCATTATGGTTAATGTCTTTTGACCAGTCGTAGCATCCCACAGTAACGCAGATCCTGCTGTATCTTGTTTTAGCCAAAAGCCCGAACATCAAACTGACTGTGGGTTGCCATGAAAATCTGCCTCATCGAGCACTTGAGGCATAAACGTTGTGGCAACTGACGGTGCACAGACTAGTTTCGAGTGCTTATCAACATATTGGTCCAAACTTTGGGCCATATGTATTTGTTCTTGTAGGATTGATTTTCTTATGCTCCTAATACTTGATTCTGTGTCTAGGTAGTTCATTTGAAAGACCTGACTGCTATCTTAAAACACGCCATTCTCTTTCCTAATAATACTGTACTCCTTCAGGTCTACTGGGCCAACAATAGTTTATATATTGTATTAGCAAACCGTTTATGAATGTCATCTAGTTTTGACCGTTTAACTTCTGAGCCCTTTCTGCTCTGTGTCTTGTTAGAACAAGCTTGTGCCCCGATAGCAATGTGTTCATTTGAGTAATGGACCAAAAAGATTGTGAGGAATAATTGAATCTGATCCATTTGTCCATAACTCCATATTAATGTCTCGGTATCAGTTTCCTCTGTCACATTAGTAGATTATATGATATCTTTCATGGCATATGTGTAATATCTTTGATGTGTTCAGTACTTGTTCTGAAACTAAAAAATCATGTTATAATTTTTTCAGGATGCATTAAGAACATTCGGTCAGCAAGAAAAGATAGAATTGGTAAAAGAAAAGGACGAGGCCCTTAAAAAGTATAACGAGCTGAATGACCAGGTTTTTAGCTTTCCCGTGTTGCCATATTATTATTTACTACTACCTCTGTCCACAAAAGCATGTTGCAAGTTTGTTTAGATGTATCTAGACACACTTTAGTGTATAGATACATCTGAATTTTGACAAATCTCTTACATCCTTTTATGGACGAGGGAATACTTAAGCATTTTTTTGTAGCATGTTTTTCTTCTGTTCAAATCCTGCTTGTTCTGAGTCTAGGCATTTTGCTCTCAAAGTTAAAATAATATTTGGTTGATTCTGTGTCTAGGTATTCTTGGTGTAGTGTTGCTAGTTGGATGCTATTGGTGTTTTGTACATTTTGATTATGTATAACCGTATTCAAGCATGTTCATGATAGTTCTTGGTGGTCTTAACTTCTATGAATTGATTCATTGAAGTAAAATTTAAAGCTAGTTAATTATCAGTTTCCTGACCATATTATTGAGTTACCTACACCAACGGTGTTGAACTTATGGAGGTTTAGAAGTGTATTTTGATGTTCATTCTTTATAGATTGTTATCTGGTGCTTAAGCACGGATAAAATTTATTCAGTAATACTGTTTGAATTTAGGAAGTGTCTGTTAACCTGTCCCCTCACTGATAATGATGGCTCTATTGTTGGTGTTGGCAAACTGTGATGTGTCAAAGATGACTCCATAGAAACTCATGACGTACTTTAATTCATTTAAATAATATGAATTCTAGCTATTTATTGCTGAAAAGTGTTACTCTGAATATTTAGAAACTAACTTATTCTTGATCTGCTCCTTTATTTCAAGTCCTTAAGAAAATGAACCCTGATAGCTCTGCTGAAATTTCAGTACTCCCTCCGTCCTAAAAATGATGTCTAGACTTTGTCTAGGTACGCATGTATCTAGACACGTGTTAGTGTGCATATACATGCAAATTAAGAAAAAGTTGAGACATACTCCCTCCGTTCTTTTTTAATTGACTCAAATTTAGTACAAAGTTGTACTAAATCTGAGTCAATTAAAAGAGAACGGAGGGAGTACTTTTTAGGATGGAAGGAGTATATTTTCCCCATCTGCAAGAGAATGCTACTCCCTCCGATTCATATTAGTTGCCTTTTGTATGGATGTATATAGAACTAAAATATGTCTAGATACACCTATATTAGTAGGAACTAATATGGATCGGAGGGAGTATTTTAATGTCGTGATATTGTTCGAAAGATGTTTGTCTAAATATCTAATTCAAACTCTTGGTTGGAATGGTTAGACCTTTTATGAATTCTTTGTAAATATGGACTCCTATTTGTAATTTCTCTGAACTTTGTACATATTTATAAAATGATTTTCCCTACTGTTAATGCTCAAGAAAAACTATTGATTGAAATGGTTAGTGGTGCTAGTCAGTTGACAACGTATGTGGTGCCAATCAGTTGGCGTAATGTCTGCTTGTTATTCTTTGCGACTACTTTGAGCGGTACTTTATCTCACGATTTTTTTATGGGGAGAGCAGAACAGAATTCTGCACAATCGACTAGAAGCTTTGCATGTGCGCTTAGCTGAGCAAGAACGGGGTATCGCTGGGCTTTCATCGCAACGTACTGACTCACATGGAGAGGATGATTTGCACAGTGTCATCAGCTACTTGCGCAGATCAAAGGAAATTGTAAGTACACATTTTGTTTTTCATTATTTTTGTTGTGCGATTCCTTGCTCCTTGTGGGGGTAATATTTATTCTCCCATCTATTCCAGGCAGAAACAGAAATATCGTTGCTTAAGCAGGAGAAATCACGGCTTCAGATAGAAGTAAGATATGCTTGCCCCCACACTCTGTTAGTCAAAGTGCTTTCAAAACTATAATGGATATAGTGGGCACTGAGTTCGTGGTGATTGGGATTGCCAATTGTCAATTCCTTAAGTTTTTCTAGTAGTGCAAGTGTCCTACCCATTTGGTATTGCGATGCTCAGCTCATCATGAAGACATCCAGATGGCACTGACCCCTGGTATCAACTTAGCTTGTCTTATTTGCCTAATTGGCACCTATTATCCCACTACAGGATGTGCGGTCATTGCATGTGGTTCTGTTCTTACAGTAGGTTGTGTGTTGCCATCTTATTTCTTCCCCCGACTGAAATATGTGGTAATTGAGCTTAATTTGTTCTAGGTGGTTCGGAAGTGTGTGTAAGGTTTAATGTGCACTTTCTTCAAGCAAATGGCCACGGTTTAGCTGTTTGTTTGCATGAAGTGGGAACTAATATTTAGACATGATTTCAGATAAGGTTACCTGCTGAGACATTATATGTGGTGTGATTTGTTTATCTATTTTGAGTGAGAACTGCGCCTTTTTGTACTTGATTTCTGCTACATTATTGGCAGATTGTGTGTGAAGTGCATCAAACCTAGCATACTCCCTCTGCCCTTCAGCCGAGGTGTCGAAGTTTATTGCGCTTTCTAATCAACTGTATTTATTCTGATGTTTATATAGCTGGAAAGTGCATTGAAGTCCAGCAAGGAGGCACATGAACTACTTCGCAGTCAAGCTGATAGTGCAAGATCATCAATGTTCAAGGATGAAGAGTTCAAGTCCCTGCAGCTCCAGGTGCCCCCTTTTTTTAATCTTATGAATATTCAGCACTTTTGCACATTTCCTCCAGGTGCCATGTTTCTGTATCTCATTTCCCTTTTGTTTTTGAAATGGATTTGCTTAGGTGAGAGAAATTAATTTGCTTCGTGAGAGCAACATTCAGCTTAGAGAGGAGAATAGACACAATTTTGAAGAATGCCAGGTCAGCTAAATCTTGAAACGACTACAGTATCTACTCTTTTGAATGGCACATGTTTGGATGTGCTTAAATCATCAACTGTTGATTTTCTCTACAGAAATTTCGTGAGGAGGTTCACAAGGCTAAAATCGAGGCTGAAAGGTTGGAGAAAGTTTTACTGGAGAAGGAGGCAGACGCTGAAATATGTAGAAAAGAACTAGCAATGCAGAACATTGAAATAGCAAATCTAAACCAAAGGATTTCTGAGGTATCTATGGTCATTTTTCTAACACATTTTCAGATGTATTTTTGTTTTTAATAGATACTACCTCCGTTTCAAGGAATAAGGTGCCCTCGTTTTACGTGCTTTTTGTTTGACCAATAATTACTTTAAATATATAAAGATTTTTTTATATGAAATTAGTATTATTAAAAAATTCTTTTCAATACGAATCCAACGATACTAATAACGTATAATATAATCAAGATTTTGTTGCTCAATTTTTATGGTCAAAGTTCGTCTTAAAATACGTGTGCGCCTTGTTCCTTGAAACGGAGGTAGTAGAAGCTAATCTGAGGCATCTATGGTCATTTTACTACCATTTCCATTTGTGCAATTAAAATTATCATTCAAATCAATGTATCTGTCCAAGAGAATGAGTAGGCCCGTATGTGGTGTCATGATATAATGATTTTACTAGTTTTGCTAATAAATCTGTTATACTATAAATAGTTGGGTTGGTGATGCTGATTCATTCAGCTCTATCAACCCCGTGTCAACCTACCTTAAATCTAAGATACGAAAACTATGTTCCAATAAAAGTAGTACTGTAGTACAGATTAAGATGTACTCCTAGTCACCAATGAAGCTCACTAGGTGTAGGGTTGATGTTGGCTGAGCACAATAGCGCTGAGTGTGGAGTATGGTGTTGGATCTGATTGCAGGGAGAGTATGCCATCTCAATGGCGGTGACATGTTTTCGCTTAATATATTTTTATTATCTTAGGCAAAAAAACAGCTTTCAACTAGTAAAAAGAAAGCTGTGTCGCTGCGCCAGACCAACTACATGTTCCTTGGTGGTGCATGTGTATAGAGCAGTGCTGTTGTTTGTGTTTTCAGTTTCTTGGGTGGTGTTATAAAGGGGAAGTTGAATTCTTAGTGGCATGGACTACTGTGAATGGAGGGGCTGCCAAAAATATTCGAGCTCGACAAACAGTTCGCGTTCGACTCGTTAAAAGCTCGGCTCGAGTTGTTGTCAAGCTTGGGCGAGCTCGAACTGTTCTGCATAGATCGATGAAACATGCACCCTCTCGCTAATACCTCCAGCCACGTTATTCCTTTGACCGAAGAGAAACAAGTCAAAGCCCATGTGAAGTTCAGGATAAATGCGTGACAGTAAATAGAGTGCTACGTCTACCAGCCACAACCGACAAGCCCATCTTCCGAGAAAAAAATGCCAAACTACGATCCAAAAGCCTAACTTCTGACCCAGCCCGTGAAACCTCTTTGCAGCCTGGTATAGCGCACAGTTTATCACCAGGGCGCTGTAGAAATGATTAACTCTTTAGTACCACCTCTTGCAGTGGAGAATTTCAGCTGGAGCATCGTGTATAAGAGAAGCTAGTGGGAAATCTGTTGGCACAGCGTTTGCATGTGATACCAGATGAGGCTCGTTTAATCTCGCGAACACTCGACGAACCGAGCTCGAGCCTAGCTGTAGGTTTGCGAGGCGAGCTCAAGCCGAGCCTGTTGGTGTTCGCTTGAGTTCAGCTCCTTGACACCCCTAAATGGAGCTGATGGTCTTATTTATGTTATATGTCGTCTTCTGTTCATTCAGTTGGTGTAGTATATATTTTGTTAATGTTTTCCCCATGCCCTAACATTATGATACAAAAATACAAACTTTGCATTATGATTGTTCTATCAGATGTTTATAGTAGTTATGTTCTCAACTTTTGATGTCTTTTGCAGCTGGTTGAAAATAGTAGAGGCGTCGATTTGAACACATATGAGACCATGAAGGTTTTGTCATCTCACATTGTTTTTCCATAGTTCTGAGATATATAACTTTGTACTTGTTTCATTAGAAAAATGGCCCCTTGATATTTCCTCCTCAAGTATTAGCTTGTACTATTTTCACTGTAAAATGGCTCTTTACATTACCTTGGGGTGCCTTCCCAGTTGTCCTACCAGCCAAGACCTACCATATTCAAGCATATAACATAAATAAGAACATTAGCTCCATTCACATAATACTATATCTATCCTATTTTGTGAGAGGGTAAAAGTTAATTGGAAACAAACTTAACGCACTTTTTAGTGCCTTCTCATTTGCTGCAAATATCCAGTTAGATTTACTTACACGTTCCTCTCTGGAGGCAGTCTTGCTTTGGAACCAAAACTGAATGTACTTGTCGGTTCCTTCTCATAAACTCTGACTCCAGTTTAAAAAAAAAAGGACGGTAATACTTCTTAGACTACTGTCTAAAATTTAAGGCTTAGTTTTTCTTTTACCTACCAGTTGACCTTGAGAGGGAATTCAATTGAACTTGAGCGTGCAAAAAATATTCTTTCTGAGAGGGAAGTTGTCATAAAAATTTTGGAGGAGAAGCTTGCTGGCTGTCAGTCTGAATTCGGAGCCAGGGAAAGGAAGCTGACTGACATTGAGGTCTGTATTGAGTAATCTTGTAATATGAGTATTGTACATTTTATGCTTGGCTATAATTAATAAACCATTTCTTTCCATAGGCTAGTTTGAGATCTGAAATCGACAGACAGAAGAAGCTCTACGGCTCCATGAAGGTAAGAATTTCGACCTGTTTTTACTTCTGCAAGGTATGTTCTTGACCATGCATTTTCATGTTTTACGGTACCTTGTTAATCTCGCAGAAAAAGCTTGAAGTGTCAGCAAAAGAGAAGGAGGATAGCCTTTTGAAGCAGATTGAAGATCTTAAATCTAGTAATTTGACACCATCCCTGCTTGTGCTCTAACATATGTTATTTTTCTAGTTGTAAATCTGATATACTTTAGCAGGTCAGAAAACTATTTCGGAAACTGCAACTGATCAGGTTGTAAAAGAAAAGGAGTCCAGGATACAGGTTAGCACTTTGTGATTAAATGACATTAAAATGTTCATGCTGCTAACACAAACACATATAATAGACACTGGAAAGAATGTACGAGAGGGAGAGAGAGGAGAACAAGAAAGAAAAGGCGTTCAGAAAAAAGAATCAGAAGGCATATGTTGACAGCCTTGCAAAGCTAACAAAGGTGCATTCTCTCTCCACCGTATTTAATGATATATTTGCCCATTATGTAATGCCTGGTAGTTGACACATGATAAACGGATGTCAGTCCTTTGTGTCGTGTAGCCTCCAGGGGATTTTTACTGTTATTTTGGTTTTAGGAGTTTCCTGGAACGTTGCAAATGACTATTTTAAGGTTAGTTTTAGTAGTTGACACATGATCCTGACTTATATTACTCCTAATACTATTCCCATTTTTATCTGAAAAAGTAGGAGAGATGAATAGAAGGGATTAAAATAAAAAGATCAGTAGGCTCTGTTACTGTAATGTAGAGCAGGAAATACTCCACAAGTATAAATGTCCAGAAAGGAATCATGTGCAGTTCCAAATTACTCTCTTATCCTTTTAGAATTTTTTTTGAAGTCTTTTCCGTTGAGAACGAAGTCTACAAAGCTTATACAGTGCTTCCATTGCTTCTGTGTTGTGTTGAATAATACTCTTCCTCTCTTCCTAAATATAAGAAGTTTTGGAACTTCAATTTGAATTCCCACAGCCTCTTATATTTAGGAAGAGAGGTAGTATCTTTTAGGAAGAGAGGTAGCTTCAGAACTTCAATATGAATACCCACAGTCTTATAGGAAGAGAGTTAGTATCTTTTATGAATGTATCTTCAGCTGCATTGGCTGCTTAAAGCATTCTGTTGCAGTAGAGAAACTACAATCACAACTAGTTGAGCCTGGACCCCATGTTGCATGCTGCAAATCTAAGTTCTCAAAAAATGTGAAAAAATTCAAGTATTTGGATTATGTTGCATCTTGTGCACCTAGAAAATTTCATACAAAAATATGATACTGTGGGGCCCCTCTGGACCTATCTATTCCCCAGTTTCCTGCTCGATGGGTGGATCTTTTTCCTGCACTTTGCTGTCTTTCCCATTCGCTTCTCCAGCGCTCTGGTTATGGTGTGCAGCCTTAGCTTGGGGCGGCGCCTAAGACGTCCTGGCGAAATTCCAGACGATGCAAATCTCTAAGACTACTCATAATGGGAGTAACATAGCTAGTAACATCACACATCTCAAGACGTTTTGGTGACGTGGCATGCCAATAAATGAACAAAGAGAGTAAGGTGGTAACTAGCTATGTTACCATAACATCACACACCCCAATGCAAAATGATTCTACAACATACTAATGACACAATGCATGACACCACATATAAGTTACTATCCACTATGAAGGTAATAACTTAGACTCGTAACATGGCATATGTTACTAGTCTAAGTTACTCCCCACTATGACCAGCCTAAGTGCATGCAACGCATTTCTGTTGGAGGGGCCTAAGCGAGAAAAACAACTTTAGTATGTTGTGTACTTTTTATCATGGAAGATTAATTGTGGGCAATAAAAGCGTTACTCCCTCTGGCTCCATTAGATTGACGTGGATTAAATTGGAATTATCACATTTGAATGTATGGGCTGCGACAATTAAATCAGGCCAGGGGAGTACTTGATTTCTTTGGATTCATATTTGCTCCCGGAGCATTTATTTTGTCCCTCTATATGCTTGAACGATCTATCCATTGGCCCACACTGTCTCTTTTGTATCTAATACTTCTCTGTGCTCAGGTTGTTAGTTCTTTTCTGTTACCTTCGTTCCAAAATGTAAGCCTTTTTAGAGAGCTATATTAGCTTTGTAAAAAGGCTTACTTTGCAGAGTATGCACTGCAGTACTTTTGAAGGTAGATATTTTAATCATTATACGGTAGCTGAAAATACAAGACAAATCAAATGGCATTATTTTTGCAGTCAATTTGTACTTCTACCTACATGATAGTGATCAAAGCTTCAAGTTGTGGACTGGAACAGTCCCACACTCAAGATTAGCAGAATGCAAATAGTGCAGCAGCATAGGGGGTTTATGTTTTCTAAGGCTTAATCTGTTTTGTGTTTTATGTTCTTGCCAAAAGGCTTCATATCGTGTTTATGTTACGTGTGCCATCCATTCACCTTTTTAACAAATATTGGTCACAGGAAAAGAAACAAATGGAGGAATTAATAGAGAAGCACAGGCAAGCTGTGAAGGAGGCGATTGAGGTACAGTTTATGCGATTTCCCATTTCCTTAGTTGCTGTTGGTTGTGGAATTTCCAGTATATGTATACTTTGATTGTGGGACCCTGGCTCTTATTAGAGACCTAACACATTTTCCTTCAAGTAACTTTCTCATCAGAATTTCGTGTGCATTTTCTACAGCATTATTCTGGGCAGTCATCTCAAATCCCGTCTGGGTCTGCTGTGGAGCAGCAAATCCGTTCATATTTCCTCGCTGCTAAGAATTGGGAGGAATCACCTAACCCGTTCGAAGATGGTTCAACGAGTCAGACACCACTTACTGAAACTTCCACTGTTGATACAACTACAGCAGGTACTTTTCAATCCATTTCTGTCGATGGTGTAATATTTTTTAGTTGAAACATTGCCACAAGTAATCATGTCTACTAACTACCATTTAATAGGTTTGGTGTGCGAGGTTTGGAGTAGATGGGAAATAACCTTAAAAAAGGACACTAGTTATCACAAAAACTTGACATGCAACTAAAGTGAGCTGATATGTACACCCCAACTGGACTGATGCATGCTTGTGCGTTATATTGCATATCAAACAGTTTTCTGAATGTGTTATGATATTGAGCTTATTCTTCACCGTAATGTATTTTGCAATCAGGATGTTTCTCCTTTCTTACCCATCCTTTAATCAGTATGGGAGTTAACTAGTCTTCTTTTTCCTCAGGTCGGCAGGTAGCAACTCCACCAAGGCCTCCTACTCAGCTTAAAGTGATGGAGGAGAAATCAGTTTCTACTTTGACCAGACCAAGTACTGAACAACGTAAACTAAGAAGGCCGCTTGTTCGACCCCCTCTTGAACAACGGGTTGAAGAGCCTCAGGCTGATAGTGATACACCAATTGTCGAAGGTTCCACATTACAGGACAAAGGTGGCGTGGCACTGGAGCGAGGTTCTGCAGCAGTTAAGGAGAAAGGTAGCATGCCAATGGACAAAGGTGGCGTGGCACTGGAGCGAGGTTCTACACTAGGTCAGGAGAAAGGAGGATCATCACTGGAGCGTGAAACTTCTGGTGGTGTGTCTGTATTGCCTTCTAGTCGCAAACGTCTCATATCGTCATCGCAGGTGAGAGATGATGCTTCACAGGGAGAGGCTAGTGATGCCAATCCTCCATCAAAGAAACATAAGGAGGAATTTTCACAAGGTACCAGTGAGATGAAAAATGACCAATCGGCTCCTGAAGATGTAACGGCTCAGGCTCCTGTGGTGTCTGTGGACAACCAAGATGGGCAACAGCTTACAGAAGAGATGGACATGGATCAGACGTCCATTCGAATTGAAGAGGTTGAGGAGACGAGGGATGATGATGTGAGTCCTAATGATGACATGGAAGAACAGACAGGTGCATCAGTGGACATTAAAAGCCAGGATACTGAAGTTGATGTTGACAACAATGCAACTGACGTGGAAGATGTGCCTGTCAAGTCTGAGGCTGTAGTGGAATTATTTGATGAAGACCAGAAACTCGAAGGCGGGAAGGAAGAGGGACAGATTGCTACAACCACGGACGGTGAAGATGAGAGGGAAGAGGGGGAGTTGCCGGAGGAATCCGAACAACAGTCGGATAGTAGTCCCCTGCATGTTGATGCAGATATGTCAGAGGAGACTGGAGAAGGTGAGGCAACTGCTGATCGTGCTGCGGTTGAACCAGACCAAAGCCCTCTATCACAATCAGCTGGAGTAGACGCCTCACCAAGCAGATCTCCTGCACGTGAACCTTCCCCTTCTAACCCAGCTCAAGTGGGTGCATCTTCCGAACAACAGAATCCTGGTGCTGTAGCAGAGACTGGTGCTAAGGGTCGGGTGGTCAACTTAGCAAAAAAGATGCAGACCAGACAGGAGAAATTTGGCCGCATCTCTCCTCCACCACCTTCCAGCGGCCGCAGTGGTGGCCGCGCACCACCACGGGGACGGAAGCGTGGTGGCAGTGGTGGCCAGTCGCAGTGAAGTACTACTGGTCAATTTGACTCGGTGCCCAATTTAGTAGGTCAGCCTTTGCATCTGCATCTCCCAATTGAGTAGATTCTTGGTATCAATTTTCTAGGAACTTCTAGACTTGGTGCCCGATTTGGGTAGCTTTTGCAATGGTCTTTCTACTGGATCTATTTTGTAGTAAACATATGTTGGGTGACAGGTTTACAAAGGTTGTGTGACTAATCAGCTCTCATATGTGCTAATGGTGCTCGCCAGTTGCTTTGACACTGCAACACTAACATCCTAAACTTAGTCATCCCTTTGAGTCATGATTTGAAGTTTAAGCTATGCATTCTACCGTTGCTGGATTTACAAACTCTGCTTAATTCTGCGGTAGTGTTACTGGATTTATGAATTTCGTGGACTGTATTCATATATTTCCTAGCGGTGTCATAACCAAGTGTTCCTCGTTTTGGCCACCTAGTACACCGGGGTAAAGACATGTAACCATGCCGCTGATGCTGAGCGTCATGGCAACACTTAGTAGTCGAGCAGCTAATACCAAAGTGTTATGGGCAAGCATGTGGCACCGCTGATGCTCCCATCAAAACGCGACCTGTATTAGTATGGAAGGAGTAGTACACAGAAGATTACAGCTGGGGACAGAACATAAACGAAAATACAAACAGCTTCTTCAACATTTGCAAGGAGGACCTCAAACACAGACTGAAAACATGATTTGGAGCGACGAGGCTGCCATGGCACGCAGGGGGCGTCCGAAACGACAACTTGCTTAGGATGTTGAAGACGTTGCCCTTCGGCCAAACCAGTTATTGGAGCGGCAGAGACCGCCCTTCTATCGCTATAGAGAGACTCCTGGTGAGCGTCGTCCAGTGAGGATGAGCTCGATGTAGACCGTCCTTCAGCCATCGGATTTAGAGGCCTCCTGGAGAACTTTGACTAGCAACCTCGAGGGTGGCTAGTACTCCCCAAAGAACTCCTTATGTGAAGCACCAAATCAATCTGGAACATAGATGATTGAGGGAGAAACCTTCCAGTTCGGAGACTCGACTGAGCTTAGTCGAGGATATCTCGATGGCTCGCCCCCACCGTGGACTTGGCAAGCAAACCATAACAAGAACACCGCTGCCACCCGCTTCTCAACTTCGGTGACGACTGACTCCAAACCGGCACAAGGCCGAACAACACAAAGCTTGAACCTAACCTAGACCCAGCCCTACTATATACACTACACCGGGCTCGTTTCCCTCCCCAACTCCAGCCAGCAACGCCGGCGGAGGATGCTCGGGATCGGGCTAGACAGGGGAAAGCTCTTACGGCTATCAAGGGGCTCTCGAAGGTGAAAGAAGGATCGAGAGTTGAACTAAAAGAACGATACTCTTACACTGGAGGGAAGAGTCCCACAATAACGAAAGAAAACCTAGCCACCACATCCACAATACATTGATACCCCCTCCTCCTACATTGCCCCTCCTCCTTCGGCTATCATGGTGCTCTTATGCTTTGAGACCGACTATTTTGCTAACGAGGCAACACATACGCCCAAGGACTTTCGGTGGCGCTTTAGGAGGAACAAGTAGTTGTTCATGCGGATTGTGAATGATGTGAGTGAGTATGATGACTACTTCATGTGCAAGAGACGACACCGGATTGGTTGGTTTGTCATCAGTTAAAAAATGCACGACAACCTTGAGGTGTCTTAGAGCATCCCCACTCGTCTCCCCGACAGGCCCCCCGAGCGACGATTTTCTCATCCCGATAGCGTAATTCGGCCCAGTCGCGCCCCCGGTTCCTCGATTTCGTCCGGATTTGGGCCTAAATTCATCCGGCGAGCCCACGCCATCCCCGGTCCCCCGAGGCGCGCTCGGGGACTCCGAACGAAAGAATTTGGCGCGAAAGAGGCGTGTGGACCCTCGTAGTCGGCGACTGGACCGTCAAATCCTGTCGATTTCCCTCCAATTTGCTTGCATATCCCCATTCTCTCCCGCCGAATTTGTGAAGCCGTCTCCATTCTCCTCCTCCTCTTTCTCGTCCACTACCATGCCGCCGAAGCCGAGGAAGTCGCGGCCGAAGAAGGAGCGGCCGCCGGGTGTGTCCAACGCACAGTGGGCGGCGGACGAGCTCCGGCACAGATCGAAACAAGTGCCAAGGTGGAGAGGGAGAAGAAACTCAACGCGAAGAGGGTGGCGTTGACGGCGAAGGACGAGCAAGCGAGGAAGGTCTCCATGGCCATGAGCATGGGCCATGCTCACGGCGGCGGCGGCGCCGCCGTGTTCCCCGGCCAGTGGCCGATCCAAGGTACAAGCACTTCCCTGTCCGCTTTCTCCCCTTCGAGCTTCTCGCCGTCGTCGCCTGCCATGTTCCAAGAGGCGACCTACGGCCAAACGTCCAGGTTCAAGCCATCGCCGCCCAATCTCGCCGGCGGCAACCTGAACGAGGGCTTCTCACCGGCCCTTCGACGAGGGCCACTCCCGTTCGGTGCGACGGCGGTGCCGAACGACGAGGTGATGAACGAGATGATCAACTCCGGCTCCATGGCCGCCGCTGCGAGCCCGGGGTTCTTCACGCAAGAGGAGGCGAGGGCGAGGGTGATGTCTACGGGAGCTTCTATTCTTGTAGACAGTGTTGGGCCTCCAAGAGCAGAGGTTTGTAGAACAGCAGCAAGTTTCCCTTAAGTGGATCACCCAAGGTTTATCGATCTCAGGGAGGAAGAGGTCAAAGATATCCCTCTCATGCAACCCTGCAACCACAAAACAAGAAGTCTCTTGTGTCCCCAACACACATAATAGGTGCACTAGTTCGGCGAAGAGATAGTGAAATACAGGTGGTATGAATGAATATGAGCGAGTAGTAACGGCGCCGAGAAAATAGCTTGTCTGGCGTGTAGTTAATGGTGGTAATATGGTAGCAGTAGTAACGCAGAGTAAAGCAAGTAAACAAGCAGCGATAGCAGTATTTAGGAACAAGGCCTAGGGATTACACTTTCACTAGTGGACACTCTCAACTTTGATCACATAACAGAATAAATAAATGCATACTCTACACTCTCTCGTTGGATGATGAACACATTGCGTAGGATTACACGAACCCTCAATGCCGGAGTTAACAAGCTCCACAATTCAATGTTCATATTTAAATAACCTTAGAGTGCATGAAAGATCAACACGACTAAACCAAGTACTAACACAACATGCACACTGTCACCTTCACACTATGTAGGAGGAATAGATCACATCAATACCATCATAGCAATAGTTAACTTCATAATCTACAAGAGATCATAATCATAGCATACGCCAAGTACTAACACGGATGCACACATTGTCACCATTACACCGTGCAGGAGGAATAAAACTACTTTAATAACATCACTAGAGTAGCACATAGATAAATTGTGATACAAAACACATTGCAATCATAAAGAGATATAAATAAGCACTTCACTACGCCATTCATAACAGTGAATAAGTATTCTATGAAATATAGCCTAAGAGACCCACACGGTGCACACACTGTCACCTTTACACACGTGGGACAAGGAGTCTCCGGAGATCACATAAGTAAAACTCACTTGACTAGCATAATGACATCTAGATTACAAGCATCATCATATGAATCTCAATCATGTAAGGCAGCTCATGAGATTATTGTATTGAAGCACATAGGAGAGAGATTAACCACATAGCTACCGGTACAGCCCCGAGCCTCGATGGAGAACTACTCCCTCCTCATGGGAGACAAGCAGCGTTGATGAAGATGGCGGTGGAGTCGATGGAGGAGCCTTCAGGGGCACTTCCCCGCCCCGGCGGCGTGCCGGAACGAAGACTCCTGCCCCCAGATCTTGGCTTCGCGATGGCGGCGGCTCTGGAAGGTTTCTCGTACCGTGGCTTTTTCGTATCGAGGTTTTAGGTCCAGGGGCTTCTTATAGGCGAAGAGGCGGCGTCAGAGGGTCGAAGAGGCGGCGACACCATAGGGTGGCGCGGGCCACCCCTGGCCGCGCCGGCCTATGGTCCCGTGGGCCTCGTGCCCCCTCTCCGGCGGTTCTCGGGTGTTCCGGATGCTTCGGGCAAAATAGGATGCTTGGGTCTTGATTTCGTCCGATTCCGAGAATATTTCCTTACTAGGATTTCTGGAACCAAAAACAAGCAGTAAAACGAGACCGGCCCTTCGGCATCTCGTCAATAGGTTAGTTCCGGAAAACGCATAAATATGACATATAATGTGCATAAAACATGTAGATATCATCAATAATGTGGCATGGAACATAAGAAATTATCGATACGTCGAGACGTATCGGCATCCCTAAGCTTAGTTCTCGCTCGTCCCGGCAGTGTAAACGATAAACAAAGATAATTTCACGGAGTGACATGCCATCATAAACTTGATCATATTGTAAACATATGTAATGAATGCAGCGATCAAAACAATGGTAATGACATGAGTAAACAACTCGAATCATAAAGCAATGACTTTTCATGAATAGCACTTTCAAGACAGGCATCAATAAGTCTTGCATAAGAGTTAATTCATAAAGCAATAATTTAAAGTAAAGACATTGAAGCAACACAATGGAAGATTAAGTTTCAGCGGTTGCTTTCAACTTGTAACATGTATATCTCATGGATATTGTCAACATAGAGTAATATAACAAGTGCAATATGCAAGTATGTAAGAATCAATGCACAGTTCACACAAGTGTTTGCTTCTTGAGGTGGAGAGAGATAGGTGAACTGACTCAACATAAAAGTAAAAGAATGGCCCTTCGCAGAGGAAAGCATTGATTGCTATATTTGTGCTAGAGCTTTGGTTTTGAAAACATATAGAGAGCATAAAAGTAAAATTTTGAGAGGTGTTTGTTGTTGTCAACGAATGGTAGTGGGCATTCTAACTACCTTATCAACCAGACTTTCAAGAGCGGCTCCCATGAAGGACGTTATCTCTACCAGCAAGGTAGATCATCCCTCTTCTCTTTTGTTTACACATGTACTTTAGTTTAGTTTTTCTTTATTTATGGATGACACTCCTCCCAACCTTTTGCTTACACAAGCCATGGCTAACCGAATCCTCGGGTGCCTTCCAACATTCACACACCATGGAGGAGTGTCTATTTGCAAAATTAAGTTGCTTACCGATGAATCGAGCAAAACATGTGAAGAGAATTATTAATGCAAGTTAATTAATCTGGACTGGGAACCCCATTGCCAGCTCTTTTGCAAAATTATTGGATAAGCGGATGAAGCCACTAGTCCATTGTGAAAGTACATGCGTAAGTAAATGACAAGATCGAAAGATAAAACACCACATACTTCCTCATGAGCTATAAAACATTGACACAAATAAGAGGTGATAAATTTTGAATTATTTAAAGGTAGCACTCAAGCAATTTACTTTGGAATGGCGGAGAAATACCATGTAGTAGGTAGGTATGGTGGACACAAATGGCATAGTGGTTGGCTCAAGGATTTTGGATGCATGAGAAGTATTCCCTCTCGATACAAGGTTTAGGCTAGCAAGGTTATTTGAAACAAACACAAGGATGAACGGTGCAGCAAAACTCACATAAAAGACATATTGTAAACATTATAAGACTTCTACACCGTCTTCCTTGTTGTTCAAAACTCAATACTAGAAATTATCTAGACTTTAGAGAGACCAATTATGCAAACCAAATTTTAGCAAGCTCTATGCATTTCTTCATTAATGGGTGCAAAGTATATGATGCAAGAGCTTAAACATGAGCACAACAATTGCCAAGTATCAAATTATCCAAGACATTTTATCAATTACTACATGTAGCATTTCCCGTTTCCAACCATATAAAAATGAACGAAGCAGTTTTAACCTTCGCCATGAACACTAAAAGATAAAGCGAAGAACAATGTGTTCATATGAACCAGCGGAGCGTGTCTCTCTCCCACACAAGCATTTATTCAAACAAAAATAAAAACAAAAGCACACAGACGCTCCAAGTAAAGTACATAAGATGTGACCGAATAAAAATATAGTTTCAAGAGAAGGAACCTAATAAGTTGTCGATGAAGAAGGGATGCCTTGGGCATCCCCAAGCTTAGATGCTTGAGTCTTCTTGAAATATGCAGGGTGAACCACCGGGGCATCCCCAAGCTTAGACTTTTCACTCTTCTTGATCGTAGTATATCATCCTCCTCTCTTGACCCTTGAAAACTTCCTCCACACCAAACTCGAAACAAACTCATTAGAGGGTTAGTGCATAATTAAAAATTAACATGTTCAGAGGTGACACAATCATTCTTAACACTTCTGGACATTGCATAAAGCTACTGGACATTAATGGATCAAAGAAATTCATCCAACATAGCAAAAGAGGCAATGCGAAATAAAAGGCAGTAATCTGTCAAAACGAAAAGTCCGTAAAGATGGATTTTATTGAGGCACCAGACTTGCTCAAATGAAAATGCCCAAATTGAATGAAAGTTGCGTACATATCTGAGGATCACTCACGTAAATTGGCATAATTTTCTGAGTTACCTACAGAGAATTAGGCCCAGATTCGTGACAAGCAAAGAAATCTGTTTCTGCGCGATAATCCAAATCTAGTATGAACCTTACTATCAACGACTTTACTTGGCACAACAAAACACAAAACTAAGATAAGGAGAGGTTGCTACAGTAGTAAACAACTTCCAAAACACAAATATAAAACAAAGTACTGTAGCAAAATAACACATGGGTTATCTCCCAAGAAGTTCTTTCTTTTAGCCATTAAGATGGGCTCAAGTAGTTTTAATGATGCACTCGCAAGAAATAGTATTCGAAGCAAAAGAGAGCATCAAGAGACAAATTCAAAACACATTTAAGTCTAACATGCTTCCTATGCATAGGAGTCTTGTAAATAAACAAGTTCATGAAGAGCAAAGTGACAAGCATAGGAAGATAAAACAAGTGTAGCTTCAAAAATTTCACCACATAGAGAGGCATTTTAGTAACATGAAGAATTTCTACAACCATATTTTCCTCTCTCATAATAACTTTCAGTAGCAACATGAGCAAACTCAACAATATAACTATCACATAAAGCATTCTTATCATGAGTCTCATGCATAAAATTATTACTCTCCACATAAGCATAATCAATTTTACTAGTTGTAGTGGGAGCAAATTCAACAAAGTAGCTATCATTATTATTCTCATCAAGTGTAGGAGGCATAGTATAATCATAATAAAATTTACTCTCCATAATAGGTGGCACCAAAAGACCACTATCATTATAATCATCATAAATAGGAGGCAAAGTATCATCAAAGTAAATTTTCTCCTCAATGCTTGGGGGACTAAAAATATCATGCTCATCAAAGCCAGCTTCCCCAAGCTTAGAACTTTCTATATCATTAGTAACAATGGTATTCAAAGCGTTCATACTAATATGTTCCATAGGTTTTTTAATTTTCGCATCGAACCATCCATGTCTTAAATCAGGAAATAGAATAAGAAGCTCATTTTTGTCCATTATGCCAAACTAGTGTAAACAAGAAACAAAAAGATGCAATTGCAGGATCTAAAGGAAATAGCTTCGAGTACTTACAACGGAGAAAATAGCTTAGTAGCCGAGATCCGGAGTGTGAGTACCTTTTACCTTTCCTCCCCGGCAACGGCGCCAGAAAATTTCTTGATGTCTACGGGAGCTTCTATTCTTGTAGACAGTGTTGGGCCTCCAAGAGTAGAGGTTTGTAGAACAGCAGCAAGTTTCCCTTAAGTGGATCACCCAAGGTTTATCGATCTCGTGGAGGAAGAGGTCAAAGATATCCCTCTCATGCAACCTCTGCAACCACAAAACAAGAAGTCTCTTGTGTCCCCAACACACCTAATAGGTGCACTAGTTCGGCGAAGAGATAGTGAAATACGGGTGGTATGAATGAATATGAGCGTAGTGACGTGCGCTGAGAAAATAGCTTGTCGGCGTGTAGTTAATGGTGGTAATATGGTAGCAGTAGTAACACAATGAAACAGTAAACAAGCAGCGATAGCAGTATTTAGGAACAAGGCCTAGGGATTACACTTTCACTAGTGGACACTCTCAACATTGATCACATAACAGAATAGATAAATGCATCCTCTACACTCTCTTGTTGGATGATGAACACATTGCGTAGGATTACACGAACCCTCAATGCCGGAGTTAACAAGCTCCACAATTCAATGTTCATATTTAAATAACCTTAGAGTGCATGAAAGATCAACACGACTAAACCAAGTACTAACACATCATGCACACTGTCACCTTCACACTATGCATGAGGAATAGATCACATCAATACCATCATAGCAATAGTTAACTTTATAATCTACAAGAGATCATAATCATAGCCTACGCCAAGTACTAACACGGATGCACACACTGTCACCATTACACCGTACGGGAGGAATAAAACTACTTTAATAACATCACTAGAGTAGCACATAGATAAATTGTGATACAAAACACATTGCAATCATAAAGAGATATAAATAAGCACTTCACTACGCCATTCATAACAGGTGAATAAGTATTCTGTGAAATATAGCCTAAGAGACCCACACGGTGCACACACTGTCACCTTTACACACGTGGGACAAGGAGTCTCCGGAGATCACATAAGTAAAACTCACTTGACTAGCATAATGACATCTAGATTACAAGCATCATCATATGAATCTCAATCATGTAAGGCAGCTCATGAGATTATTGTATTGAAGCACATAGGAGAGAGATTAACCACATAGCTACCGGTACAACCCCGAGCCTTGATGGAGAACTACTCCCTCCTCATGGGAGACAATGAGCGTTGATGAAGATGGCGGTGGTGTCGATGGAGGAGCCTTCCGGGGGCACTTCCCCGCCCCGGCGGCGTGCCGGAACAGGGACTCCTGTCCCCCAGATCTTGGCTTCGCGATGGCGGCGGCTCTGGAAGGTTTCTCGTACCGTGGCTTTTTCATATCGAGGTTTTAGGTCCAGGGGCTTCTTATAGGCGAAGAGGCGGCGTCAGAGGGTCGAAGAGGCGGCGACACCATAGGGTGGCGTGGGCCACCCCCAGGCCGCGCCGGCCTATGGTCCCGTGGGCCTGTGCCCCCTCTCTGGCGGTTCTCGGGTGTTCCGGATGCTTCCGGGCAAAATAGGATGCTGGGTCTTGATTTCGTCCGATTCCGAGAATATTTCCTTACTAGGATTTCGGAACCAAAAACAGCAGAAAACGAGGAACGGCCCTTCGGCATCTCGTCAATAGGTTAGTTCCGGAAAACGCATAAATATGACATATAATGTGCATAAAACATGTAGATATCATCAATAATGTGGCATGGAACATAAGAAATTATCGATACGTCAGAGACGTATCAGAGGGCGACTGTCACGGCGTGCAACGAGTGCGTGGAGGATGTGGCCGACGGAAGCCAAGTCGTCGAAGAAGAAGAAGAGGAAGAACCAACTGAAGCCGGGGTCGCCGACGCCAACCTGCCGAAGGCAAAGAAGAAGAGGAAGAAGGACCCGCCGCTGGCCGAACCGCGCATCAAATGGACGCCGAGGGAAGAGGAGTGCCTCGCCGAAGCTTGGATGGCCGTGTCCATGAACGACATAACCGGGGCGAATCAGAACTACGAGACGTACTTGCTTCGAGTGAAGCAGGCGTTCGACGAGCATCTGGTTCGATGGCTCTTCTCCACTAACCACAAGGATATTGGTACTCTATATTTCATCTTCGGTGCCATTGCAGGAGTGATGGGCACATGCTTCTCCGTACTGATTCGTATGGAATTAGCCCGACCTGGCGATCAAATTCTTGGTGGGAATCATCAACTTTATAATGTTTTAATAACGGCTCACGCTTTTTTAATGATCTTTTTTATCCCTACTTCAACAAGACGATCATGAACCGGGGAGACAAGGCCATGGACACCCATTGGGGGATCATACAGACGGCGTGCAACAAATGCCACGGCATACAGGAGGAGCTCAAAAAACTGCCGGTGAGCGGCGAAGACTTTGAAGCCAAGGTATGCATACGCCGTGGCTTCTCCGTCGACCCTGCATGTACTGATCACCGTGAGCTGACCCATATCGCCGCCCTATTTTATCGCAGGTGTGTCGTGCTTTCGACATGTACCACGACGACACCGGCTTGACGTTCAAGTTTCTGAACATCTTCTCCCGCATCGAGAAGTGCGAGAAGTGGACGGAAACCCGCACGAGCCTCTCAAAGAGCAAAACCGAACAGTACAACCCCGACGCTCCGGCGCCAGGCTCGTCGGATGGCCGCCCGGAACTCGGCCAGAAAAAGCTCAAAGATCTGAAAAAGATGGGCCATCCCGCCGAGAGGATGCAGGCGTCGTTCGACAAGTGTTGGGCCGACACGAGGACGCACGCCGCCGGGAGGGACGACAAGTTCGACGGCAGGTGGAGGGAGATGCTCGCCAACCAAGGCGCCCGGATCGCCCTGCTGAAGACGACGGCCGCGACGAAGAAGAGGAACACAGACTTGGCATTTCTGATGGGCGGCAACACAACCCTGATGGATGAGGAGACGAGGATTTGGTACGAGGGCCATCGCACCGACATCCTCCGACCCACTCCGGCCAGTGCTTCGCCCTCACCGTCTACGACGTCGACTGCCGCCGCTTCGACCACGGCGTGTGACGAAACTGGGCCGTCAGACATCGCCGTGCCAGACGGGACTGCCGACGCCCTGTTTCAGTGTAATTTCCCTCCGATCGCCGATCTGTGGCTGATCCTTTTGCCGACCTGGACGTATTTGTAGCAGGACTTCGTTTTGTTTGAATTTTGACTTTGTCCGCCGAACTCCGAGTGGACGACTGGAAATATGGTTCTCCCCACGAATTAATTTCGTTCAATCCGACGGTTGTTTCGTCCAGACTTCGGCGTGGGGAGACCAAACGAGTGAAGATGCTCTTATATATGGAGTTCCTCCAAAATATAAAATATGACAATCTAGGCATATTTGAGTCCACGAGAGTGTGTACAGGTTTTGTCGCACAATGGTAGCAGTGTTTGGACCAATTTATTTGAGAGTAGCAAATTAAGAAGACATAACTTGAATCCTGACACAAAACGAAGCGAGATAATTTCCTGTGATGTTTGGGAGCATCGATTGCGTGCTGGGATGGAAGTATTGTCCATTCGCATGGCAATGATTATACAAAGGTAAGTGGCTGTACAAATGTCGCACTGGAGAGTGTTGTGTGCTGCTTGAATGTGTGATAGATTATGACACACTTTCTTTGGCATGACGGTATCTCAGCTGGTATCACCGTGTTGCATCAACTCTTGGGTGTTTGCTAAGCTTGCTGGTGTCCATGCTCCTGAGGTAAACTATGAGATCAAATAACACAAATTTCCTATGATGCTACATTGAAGTTGGTCTGCCTTCTAAATTGTAATATTTTGCAGGACCTGCCAAGCAAAAGGCAGATGGTTGCAAAGAGCCCCAAAGATTTCATCAGACCTTAGTAAATGTATCTTTCATTTCAACCGGTTACTTTATCACACCCACCCACAAGTATTCTTTATGACCTCTTTCGGAAGATCGACGGAAGTGAATGCGTAGATGACTTGGGCATTTAGATCAACAAAACAGGTACTCAGTAACTTGGGATGGCATGGAATTACATGCTACTCCATCCATCCCGTAATCTGCATTAACTGTACTAATATCTTGAATTACTCCGTATATTTTGGGGCAGAGAGTAGCACTGGATTCGGAAGTCACAATGAACTGGAGTATCTTAACTCCGGACCATCCAGCTACTTAATTGTTGTTGGTATGCAGCGATAAAACAGAATGGACCACGTCGTTAGTACTTCCTTCATTCCAATAAATAAGACTCATATATTTTCTTCTGAAAAGTGAAGCTTAAAAAATGAATGACTAATATTATATAGATATCATATGAATATATATTTCATGATGGATCTAATGACATTGATTTTTTTTTTGAAAAGAGGGCGAAAAGCCTTGCCCTATTCCATTAATTAAGGGGAGAGTTTACAAGCAAACCAAAGAAAAGACTACTCTCGCGGGATCAAAAAATTCACATGCTTAGCGCCCGCTAAAGCCCACAACCTAGCCTCGTATTTAACTTTCTCGAAGATCACCATGGGGGGCGCATGCTTGTTCTTGAACACTAGCATTCCTCTCGTTCCAAATTTTCCAAGACACAAGGAGCGCAATGGAGGCCATGCCCTTGTGCTTGGTAACCACACTCCACCATTCCAAGAAGGGGAGGGTATCCCAAGCGTTGAGGGAAAGGTGATGTAGCCCAAGCCAATCCTTGATGAGCGTCCAAAGCCTAATGGAGAACCGTCAATGGACGAAAAGATGTTCAACCGACTCCATGACCCTATTGCAAAGGGGGCAATTCCCACAATTAGTCCAATTCCTCCTCTCCAACCGATGGCTAGTCCAAATCCTATTTTGGACGAAAAGCCACGCGAAGAACTTGATCTTGGGTGGAGCCCAAATCTTCCACACCGAAGAACCAATAGGAGCCGAAATGGAGCCAACGAATTGAGCCTTATAGGCGGACTTGGAAGAGTATGTACCATTTTCTGTGAGATTCCAATAGATCTTATCCAAAGTGCCCGGAAGTAAAGCAACCCCGGCAAGCCTATTCCAAATAGCCAAGTATTGTTGCACATGCTCAACGGAAAAAGTCGCCTCCATGTCAATTTTGGCGATCCAAGCGTTATTGAGCAAGGCACTCTTGATATTCCACCTCTTTCTTGTGGAGATGTGGAAGATGAGAGGGGCAATATCCTTAGGTTTTTCGCCATGTAGCCAAGGCGCCTCCCAAAACGGAGTCTTCTCCCCATTGCCAACGCGGATGGTGGTTGCGGCGTAGAAAAGGTCCATGTCGACTTCGTTGCACGGGTTGCCCAACCCCACCCAAATTTATCCGGATCCTTCCATTCAAGCCAAGACCAACGCAAGCGGAGTGCCCGGGCGAAGAAGATGGTGTTAAGAACCCCAAGCCCACCTAGGCTTTTGGGTCTACAAACCACATCCCAATTGACCTTGCATTGCCCGCCGGTGACTTTAGCCGTAGCCGTCCAAGGGTTGCACCAATTTCCAAAAGAGCTCTGTTGTGCCAATTCGTTGCGGGCAAGTGGACATGGATGATATCCTTCATGGCATTCCGGTGGATAGAGCTTCTTTCCCAATCAAATACCTTGGGTTGCCACTCACGGTGGGAGACCTTAAAAGTGCGCATCTCCAACCGCTTGCGGACAAAGCGGCCGCCAAAGTACCCGCATGGAATGGAAAGTATGTCACCACGGCGG
This sequence comes from Lolium rigidum, assembly GCF_022539505.1. Classification (NCBI taxonomy): domain Eukaryota; kingdom Viridiplantae; phylum Streptophyta; class Magnoliopsida; order Poales; family Poaceae; genus Lolium; species Lolium rigidum. The sequence goes on from NC_061509.1 coordinate 232,140,344, forward strand.
GCCGCACCGTTTGTCAAGTCCGTTCTTGCGGCTCAATCTATTTTCCATTTGACTACACTTGTGGTACCCCCAAGCATTCTTCAATGCATCAAGATGACATTGATTTTGTAGTGTACAGGTAAATAAATTTATCTAAAAACATGTTAAAGTTTACATAGTTTGACTTTTAAAAAAAGCCTTATTCATTGGAACATATGTAGTACTTTTTTTAATGTACATTTGTGCTAAAATTAGATCAACCACTCATAAATCAATATTTGATACATGTGAGCTTGGACAATTCACGTGCCTTGAATTTCCTATGATGCTATCATGGTGTACAAAGTTAGGCCGAAGCCATCTGGTAACATTCTATTTTCAAGGTGTTGATGATCATCCTATGCACTAATAGTATGTATCTCTGCAACAACATTGACTAGTAAACTGCCAGCCACAGGCCACAGTAGCCAGCCATACTGCAAGTTCTCCTCTTGCATGTTACTGACTCTATCCCGCAGTCATCGTCGGCCCTGCATCTGTGGGTAGGGAACACATCTGGTACGTGGCACGCACTCTCCCACGGGGAGCCGGCGTTTTGTCGGAAAATTGTCTCTGGACAGACTTTAGATGACAGTGCACTTGCACGAATCGGTTGGTTGTCATTCTGCAGAGGTTTTCAATGTCATTACGAATGACAGTGAACAAAGTAAGATCAATATCTCCTAAAAGTAGGAACTAGGACATCATATGGTGTCCTAACTTGCTTTCAATGTAAGGTGATGTGGAATCTTAGTCACAAAGAGAGATCACCTTAACAAATGTCCAATTGGTGGGAATATCAGATCTAGGAAATTTCTCATGCCACGTGCTCCTTACCGGAAGGGGGTGGCCCTCTGTTGTAAATATGTAATTTTTATTTCTCAAGAATGAATCGTCATAAAGTAGAAAAAGATATTTGCACCTGTAGAAAGAGTTATCAACTGTCATGTGCACAACAATAAAATTTATAGATTTATATGAGCAGTGTTGCAGGAAATTACTCTGAAGAAACAATATGAATAATAACAGCTTACGTTTCCGAAAGAAAGAAGCTGTGCTGATGATCTTCAAGTTTCATTGTTGAAACATCTCTGATACTAGCAAAACCTCCTTCCACTTTAGTATAGTAATTGAGTGATCCAACAATAGCTTCGCCCACTTCTAGGTACCAAGGATCTACAAGATTGTACATGTAAGCTATCTGGGAATAGAGTAAAGTGAACATTGTGTAGTTGTCATGTGGGGTCGCACGTATAGGCACAAGGGCCCTGCACCTTAGTCGACCTGAGTACCACCCACGGCCACAAACATCCCACGACTACAACCTCAGATCCAATCCACCCCCAGCCCGTGACAGTAGTGTATCTATAGTAGCAGATAGTCTCGATAACTATTACAGGAATTATATACTTCTACTCTACTACACCTCATAGATTCCCTAAGTTTTTAGAAAATATGAAATACCTTAAAAAGTTTCACTAATATCAAAAGAACAAAACTATTTAGAGATCATGTGAAATGGAATCATCAGATGTATAAGCGTAATTATGTGATAGTTGTAGACTTTTGCGGGTTGTTGCAGATCATACCTTTAGTTGCTTGATAAAGATAAAATGTAGACTCAGCAAACTCTGGACGTAAAGGATAATACTTCTCTGTAGGATGCAAAATTCCGTAGTCTAACAGATACCTGCAAATTATAAAGCATATATAAAAATAGTGAAAATCTCAAAGCAAATTTTGCTCGCATTCTTGTGTATGCATTCTTACTTTATTTGAGACAGTTACATAATAGTTTTTAGGTATAAATACCTTTCAGGAAGCACACCAAACCTTTGCCATACATTGTAAAATTCACGATGTGACAGATTTGCTGCAGCAACATCACCTAATAGTGTCTGGTGATGATGATATCAGTAAGAAAATACTAGAGGAATATAAGTTCCATAATAACGTGGTAAATCAACCATGTAAGGAGTAAAGCAAACCTGAACACCAGGCCAGAAGGCCTGTAGGCTAGTGAGTTGCCAGTGTGTTGCTTCTCCGGTCCTGATATCAGCCTCATGATACCTGTCAAGCCGGATGGTTATTAAGTACAAGCATGAGAAGTAACTCGGATGAAGTGGAATAATTTCAATAATGATGTCATGAATAAAGGGCGCACCATGGGCCATGTCGGAAATACTTCTGCACCGCTAGGTAAGCTGAGTGAAACATATCCCAGTACTCGTCACTTCCAAAAAGAATGTATGCCTTGATCAAATACTCGTAAAATGAATCAACTCCTGCAAACATGTTGTAAGAGATAGCAATATGAGTTAAACACATGTGGTGTTTAATTTAATTAGGGAAAATTGAATGAAATATCAAAAGATTAACTTGTTAAAGCAACAATGATACTAAACATCCTACATGCTAGCTCACACATGGACACATTACACAAGAACATGGTCGGTAAATCATATGGCTAGCATAAGGAGTAGTACCAGCACCAATGCCTGACGAATATTCAATCCACATGCCAGACAAAACATCAAGCGTTGAGCCTACAAGATTTAATGAGCTTCTCATGCTCCATAGCTTACGAAGAGCCCCGAGAGCTGCAGCTTCATATCTTGAATCACCGGTCAAACGTGACAATGCACCCATTTCAAGGATAAGGGAACCTGCAAAAGTTTTTATATCTCAACTAAGCTCAAAATACCAACATAAATGAGTTACACAGGAATACTGTGCCACTCACCACACCCTGATGTGCTTGTTTCAGTCGTTTCATTCTCCATCACTCCGTGCTGGCAAAAGTAGTCACAGTATCAGAAAAGATATATCAACAAAATACAAGCTCAACGCCTGCCAAGTCATGATTAGCAGGATTGTAATATACACGAGCTGAGAGTTGGCACTTTTTGTTCCATGCTAGGGCTGCTACTGTATCTTGTAGGAGGAAGTGTGCTGGCTATCCTAACTTAAATGTTGTAAACATTGCACACAATGAAAAAGTCTTTTCCGCAGATAGTAGAGGTTATGATATGCTTTTAGACAATTTGGCAACCTCCTCCAGAAGTTCCTTTTCAGTTTTTAGAGCCAAGTTCCTTTTCAGTTGGATCTGTTTAAATTTGAAAGCAACCCTGGACTCACACCACTAATCTAGATGACATTATTTCCAGTGGCTTTACAACCTCACATAAATATATATAAGACTGTAATCTATTATTCTGTCAGGAAACATATACGCTTCCAGAGGTTTACTACTCTTGGAATCAGAAAGGTCAAAAGTTTGTGAATGAACCTTAAGATTGATCCATGCATACGGCAATCCAGTAGGTGTCTCAAATGCTGGCAGAAACCGGCTGCCTAAATTTTCAGCAAGATGTAGTAACTGGTCCTGATATACTCCACCTTTAAGCTGACTGTTGTAGTCCTTTGCAAGAATATGAGCAGAAATAAGCCCCCCAAGAAGTCTTATGTTGCACTGGATAGGAAGAAAATAAAGCATGAAAAAGAGAGGGAGAAAGCGTGAGAATATGAGTATTGCTTAAAATCGTTGGGCCAACATGTCATTGTTCTGCTGTAAATGTTACAAAAATCAAATGTTATTACCTCAAAAAGATTAACTCGAGCGTCAACATCGAAAATTAGGTTCTCTGAAAGCCAGCTAATCCCTCTCTCGAATTCTGTGAAGTTACCTAAGACAACAAGACTGCATGAGCCAAAACAGAGATGTATTACCTATCGATCTTACAAATACAAGTGCTGCTTTTGAAGAAACAATGTGTTAGTTCACTTAAAACTTCTTAAATTTTTACCTTGATAATGACTCAACTAGTGTCAATGCTGATCCATTATAATCATGTGGTAAATGTTGAAGCTACAAGAAGGAACAGATAGATGGTATTATGCCATGGTATTTTTAAGCTTTGTGACAAATGAAAACAGTAAATTTGTCGATACATTAATACATTTAGGTTGCCAAGCTCACTGAGGGAGTCAGTGAAGCTTTTGGTAAGAGGCTTCAGTTCATCATGCTGAAAAGTTACCAGCACACGAAACGTTAGATTGTCCATAAGCATCTGAACCAAATTTTGTTGAAAAAAATAGCTCACAAACATACAGGGAATGCATACGCCATGTAGTTATCATAAGCATGATAAAACCTGAAATTGATGGAAATGATTCAGTATTAGTAGAACCCAAACATTTCCACAGGCCAACAGAATTGGAAATACAGGTTGTGTATTCTAAATGGTGGTTATCGGGCGGCAACATTACATTTACACACTTATGTGGGATAGCAGGATTGATAGTGGTGACAGAAAGCATGTTATCAGCCTTGATGTAAAGAGGGGCAGGGCTAGTGAGTGAAAACACAATAAACAGTATTCTGAATGCTTTATCACGTCGCGCTAGTCTAGAGGCATTGATTCAGAAACTGAAGAGACCAGAATCTCGCAGATAAACAGTGACATCACAACATTGATGCTCTGCTGACTGTGATATAACTATTCTCTGAACTCAACAGCAGACTGAAACAGATGCCAAGCTTCCACACAACTTTAGATAGATTACGCAGTCATTCGTTGACCGCACGGGCACAAACATTAGTTACAGGCGTGAGCTCCAGATGTGGGCACTGGTCTCAGGAAATTGAACAGGGCTTGCATCATTTAAACGCGAATCCTATTCAGACAGAGCATAAGAACTAGCACAATCTTCTTCTCCGTATAACAGACGACGGCAGCAAAATCGAATCTTTGGACAGCTCGAGCTAAACCCGAAAGAAATCGAACAAAAGGGTAGCTCATGACGGCGGAGTACTCACATCTCGACGACTTTGTTCCTCATATACTGCCTCCTCGCGTGCCCGTACCCATCGCTCCTGCTGGCAGCGGCGCCCCCGGCAAGAGCCCCGAGGAGAAGCGCGACGGCAACAAGCCGCACCGGCCCCGGCGCCGGGCGGGGCGACCAAGGAGATCGCGTGGGCATGGGGGCTTCGCGCGGGGTGGGACAAGGAGCCGAGGTCGATGTTGTTCGTTGGGGGGATCGGGTCTGATCGACAGGTTTTCTTTTGAAACTCCTTTTTCTGGGAAGCATTTCAGATCTACTCCCTCCGTTCCTTTTTAATTGACTCGAATTTAGTACAAACTTGTACTAAATCCGAGTCAATTAAAAAAGAACGGAGGGAGTATTCACGTTCACGCTGACATTTTTTTTGCAAGGATGGTACCCGTCCACTAAAAAGTGACGTATAAATTTTATAGAAAAATAATATCCTCTAAGTTTGATTTATTTTATAGATAAATTTAAACATCTACAATATCAAATCAATATTAGTACACCTATCATAGGGAAGGGAGTGACTAATTCTCCATCGACCAAGAATTAACTTTGATCTAAGAATTAACTTAATATTTAATTAATGTTATCAAATCTCGGTTGAAACCCATGTCACAACTCGTGATTAACACGAACCACAAATTTGTCCATTATACAACTGTTAGAGTATTTTTTTTCTCCTGTTGCAACTCATAGTTAACACGAATCACGAAGCAATCCAATAATCACGTGGATTTTTCTCACCTCAGAACTTAGTTGCAACCCATGTTACAACTCATAACTAGAAGAAATCACCAAGCAATCCTATAGTCTACGAGTTAAGCTTGACTAAGAATTAACAAAGGCGTAAAATATATATTCATAATGTGTTTACTCATCTATATATTTGATCAAATTTAGTGAGTGTTGACTTTTGATTGAAATAATATGCCTTATTTTAGGATGAAGGTAGTAGTTAGCTAGGGTTGTGAAAAATAAAATTGGTAAAGAATCATGTTCACTTAAAAAGACTCAACAGGGCTGATCATGCCCACATATGAAGACGAGTAAACACTAGCATAGCTTCCTCGAAACAGATTTCAGCCCCACTTTATAAATAAAACCACACACAACCAAATCGATACAACATGATGAGAAGATCGTCTTGCAAAGTAGATCAAAGATAAAACAAAAGAAGTACAAAAAGAACCAAGACTTGCCACCGATGACACCATAACAAGCCAAAGGGTACCGAAGCTTCGCGTTGACGCCCTCAACAGGGTAAGGACACAACGTGTCGCCGTCAACAAGACTAGACGGTCAAAGGTTTTCACCCGGATCCCACACTTGGGGAAGGTCCCCACGTCGGCAGGTTACGAGACCCACAGGCCTCGCCGCCGATGGCGCCGGAGCAAAGAGCTTTCGCCCAAAAAAAATCCTCGAACCACGCCCGGTATTACGGCTGCCCACTATCCCCGAGTCGGGCCTCCATAACACGATCTGGGAGCTGCCTTTGCCGAAGCACCATCAACACCAGGATCTCCCTACCATCGGCTCCTCACCATCCCCATGACCGAAGAGGAAGGCCATCACCACCGTCACGTCGCTCGCCGAAGAAACACCAACGCAATCCACCTTCCGGGGCTGCCAGCCTGGCATCCAAGATCTCGCACGACAAATGGGTAAGACACCAACACGACAACTCCCTTGGATCTCGCATGAAAGGTCAGACCAGCCACACGATCCATGGAAAGTGTGGCACGTCAAGCAAGTTAAATCCGCAGCTCCCAACCGGAGCTACCAGGCGGTCACCCGGATCTAGGCCCGCTTGCCTGGATCTAGCACCTCAGCCACACCATCGCCGAGGGATGGGCTCCCCACATGAGCTCTTGTAACCATGCGGACAATAGGGCCCACCCAGCCCGAATGAGGCCTAGATCAAGGCCAAGGGCAGGGGGGCCGCCATCCATGACTAGCTCCGCCTGGTCTTATCCTAGCCCATTCTAGTCCATAGCTGCACCACGACCAACTTTGAGAGAAGGGTCACCGTCGCGTCAAACTATCGCCACCCAAGCGCACCACCCTTACTGCCTCCACCAACGAGAAGCCGCCCCTGCTGCAGATCCCCCACCGCCGCCAGGCCAGGCCACACAGACCTCCGTCGATCTGCACCGCCGCCAAGGAGAA
>NC_061509.1:232147460-232167679 GCF_022539505.1 Lolium rigidum
TGCCATCCCGGCGGATCTCCTCGCGTCGGGGAAAGGAAGGCCTGCTTCCGCTAGCACCACACGAGATTTTCCCAGTGGCAGGGGAGGGAGGGCAGATGGGGTGGGGGACGGGGGAGCTAGGGTTTCTCCCTAGTTCGCGCGGGAGTGACCCAGGAGCAGGACGGCCGGGAGATACCGCTTCACTAGTTTTTTACATGGTCAAGCATTTGAGTTTTTTTTCTTTTTGAAGCTTCATGGGTGCGAAGCTCGGTTGTCGCCCTGAGCGAAAGTTAAATTATTGTTATAAACTATTACATGGTCCATAAGATCCATCGACCCCTTTTTCTTCAACTACATGGATGCTTAGGCCCTCCACAGCGTTGCAAAATATGTGTGCCCGGTCAGGCTCTGATCCGCGGTGCCCGCATGTTGTGAGCTCGGTACCCAAACCAAAACTTCTAGCCATCGGATCACCTAGAAGCATCGATGCTCAATTTTTTCAGACAATACAATATTACTATCTATCAACTTTCAAGAGCTAATGTCTTCTCTCTCTTTCCCATTACACATCAGCATTGTGTACTTGTTTATGATATAGGTCCCATTATTCTTTTATCTAGTCGGATCCCGAGACCGGTGGCACAAAATTCTCTCGGAGCATCGTTGCAGATGTGGCTTCCTTTTCAGACTATGGGCATCGACCACATTGTGGAGGACTTTAGAGCAGCACAAAATTTTATGTCAGATTTTTTTTGACATTTCTAAAATTGTTTTTTTATTATTTTCTATAATGGGTGCATATGCACGCGTGTGCCAAAATGCCACCTCCGTTCCTAGGGAAATGCACTTTGGCTCATAGGAGCATATGCTCCCATTATGTGAATCAATATTTCAAAGTATTAAAAAATTCTAAACTAAATTTTTACATGTACATCTAGACATTTTATGTTGGTACACAAGTTTTCAAAAGAAAAAAATATTTTTCTGTGGCTCCTGTAAAAAAGACAAATTTTAATGCTGTAACATGACTACGTACAGGACATTTTTTTGTCTTTTTTGTACACACCACACAAAATGTTATTTTTCCACGAAAACTTGTGAACGAACATAGGATGTCACAATGTATAAGAAAAAATTTATGTCAGATTTTTTTTGACATTTCTAAAATTGTTTTTTATTATTTTCTATAATGGGTGCATATGCACGCGTGTGCCAAAATGCCACCTCCGTTCCTAGGGAAATGCACTTTGGCTCATAGGAGCATATGCTCCCATTATGTGAATCCACATTTCAAAGTATTAAAAAATTCTAAACTAAATTTTTACATGTACATCTAGACATTTTATGTTGGTACACAAGTTTTCAAAAGAAAAAATATTTTTCTGTGGCTCCTGTAAAAAAGACAAATTTTAATGTTGTAACATGACTACGTACATGACATTTTTTTGTCTTTTTTGTACACACCACACAAAATGTTATTTTTCCACGAAAACTTGTGAACGAACATAGGATGTCACAATGTATAAGAAAAAATTTATGTCAGATTTTTTTTGACATTTCTAAAATTGTTTTTTATTATTTTCTATAATGGGTGCATATGCACGCGTGTGCCAAAATGCCACCTCCGTTCCTAGGGAAATGCACTTTGGCTCATAGGAGCATATGCTCCCATTATGTGAATCCACATTTCAAAGTATTAAAAAATTCTAAACTAAATTTTTACATGTACATCTAGACATTTTATGTTGGTACACAAGTTTTCAAAAGAAAAAATATTTTTCTGTGGCTCCTGTAAAAAAGACAAATTTTAATGCTGTAACATGACTACGTACAGGACATTTTTTTGTCTTTTTTATACACACCACACAAAATGTTATTTTTCCACGAAAACTTGTGAACGAACATAGGATGTCACAATGTATAAGAAAAATTTTATGTCAGATTTTTTTTGACATTTCTAAAATTGTTTTTTATTATTTTTTATAATGGGTGCATATGCACGCGTGTGCCAAAATGCCACCTCCCATGTTCCTACTCAGATCTTGTTTGGTACTACTCAATCTTATCAAATTTTATAAAACTCTAATTCTCAATTCACTTAGTACGGTAATCTGATACTGTATTGGATATTGAAATTAATGCACTAATATTATGGAGAAAGTAGGGACTAAACTATTCCAATGCAGTAGAAGCAAACATAATTTTAGAAATACGTGAAGATATGAGGTTTGGTGGGATATAATACCCACACATCTCTAGAATAACACTATTACCTCACGAAGGAATACATTTGGATACAGTGACCATATAGCAAGCTAATCTCTTTTGATTTTGGCTTTCGTTTTGATTCTTGCATCTTATTGTTGGGCAAAGTTCTAATTAGGTTATTGATTTTGTACTGTTTTATTTATTTTTTACAGATTATTGTAGTACTACCTCAATCCTAAAGTTTAAGGCTTATTTTTTTTTTAAAAAAGTCAAGCTAAATAAAGTTACCAAACTTTTAGAAGAATCTATCAACAAAATGATATTTTGTAGATATCATATGAAAATATATTTCATTATCTATCTAATGATATTGATTTTGTATTTTGCATGTTAATGATTTTTGATAAAAAAAATAGTCAAACTTAACATGGTTTGACTTTCTAAAAATAATACTAATCTTAAGCTTTAGGATGGAGGTAGTACTGTTTAGGTACATGTAAATATGATTAAGTGAAAACCCGTGATTCATTTTATATAAGAAAAGAGGTGAAATCACGGAGAAGTGGAGCTAAGAGGATGTTTTTCATGTATTTCATGAGCCTAAAGAAACAATGAGCAGATTTTTAGTAAGATATCATGATTCTATGATGGCATAAGCTCCATGATTCTTTGATGGCAAACCGTCGAACATGATGATAATTTTCTTTTATGTTGGGGCATGTTCCTGCACATGGAGGTGCGTTGGTAGCCCAACATCAGCTTAAGAAGTTTAACACGTCTCAACTGTTGATCAAGGTTCACATCCAACGGTTGTGTTGTCTTCTTGGGAGGTAGATAAGGAGAAAACACTAGAACACAACCAAGTGAGAAGATAGGAACAAGGAGAGGTGATTTCTGTTCAGTTTTCTGATATCAGACCGGTGGTGTTTAGAGGCTCAAACGTTCTTGGATCGATCGGCTACAAACTCGGTGAGCTTGTTCCTTACTTTGAGTGCTTTGATCTGGTTAGCTGATTTGAGATTTGGATCAATGGAGAATCATATTTGAGAGGGGTTAAGTCAGTTCGGACGACTGCAGTTTCTGCACAAAGCAATTTTGGGGGACGAACAATTTGGGTAGGAAACAATGCCCAATTGAGCTAATTTTTTATTGGTATGGAACTACCAAATATGGTATTAGTTGGATCTGCGGTTTAAGAGCAGTTTGCTGATTACCGAAGAGGACAGAAGTTGCTGCCTTTTGTGTATCTTACCTCTTGTGGTGTTGTTGTTTGTTTTCCGCTACATATCTTTTGGTTGAAGATATCCTCAAAGTTTACCTTATTTAACACAACCCTCTTTTTTCTTCAATTAACAACTTCGTATGTCACCAAAATACTTAGTTGGCATTGCATGTAGTAATATGTTACTAACTATGTTACTTCATTATAAAGGTTGGGCCGTGATAACCTTGGGACATGGGGAGAAGAAAAAAAAGGTTCACTGGGGCAAGACTAAATCTTTTAAGGTCGCTCAACTTAAATTTATTTTCCTTAATCTCTCCGATCTATATTACTTGGGATGTATCTACAACTAAAATATGTCTAGATATATCTATACTAGCATCAAGTAATATAAATCGGACAAAATAGTAATGAAAAACAAACACTAGAGTTTCTTGTATATTAAACAATGTGACTTTACAGTTTACACATATCCTAAAGAAACAGTAGGGAATGAGATCATGAAACGGATATACTTAGGACATACCTGAGTTAGAGGATATGATAGATGAAAAGAAAGAAAATAAATATAAATAATGCGTAGATGTCATTGTTTTTTCTTGTCACCGCACACACAAACTAAAGGGAGGGATTACTGGATCGAACAAGAATTAATTAAACTCGACATATCACCCAGCCTCTATAACTTTGTTGCTTGAATCTCAGTGCCACCATGCAGTGATCGTCGCGACACATTTCATATCATAGCACGATCACTGGGTGATGGGCCCGCTGTTGAATGCGTCGCAGCGCCGCCTGATCTCGCCGTCGGCGCCGGTCTTGACGCCGTACATGCTGAGCTTCTCCATGGCTTTGGAGAAGTCGTCGAAGAAGTCGGCGTTGTTGGCGGCGTAGCGCTGCACGAAGGGCTTGGTGCGCATGTCGGACCACATGTCCTCGTCGGTGCTGAGCAGGCCGAGGCCGCGCTGGATGTTGACGTAGTACATGTTGTCGAACTTGCCGGGGTCATGATGTCGTTGAAGGCGGCGATGGTCGGGTCCTTCTGGTAGTTCTGGCACGCCGCCTGGAGCCCCTTGGCGTAGGTCGGGTTCATGCTGGGGTCGAACGGCGCCGGCTTGCCGCCCTTGTCGCGGTAGTTGTAGATCCTGGACGCGAACTCCTGGCAGTGGGAGAAGCCGAGCGTGTGGGCGCCGGAGAGCGCCACCATCTCCTGCACCGTGAACCCCTTGGCGAGGAAGAGCTCGATGATGCGGCCGACGGTGAAGTTGGAGTGCGGGAGCTCCACGTCCGGGGCGGCGGGGTTGGAGGAGAGCGAGTCCTTGCGGCCCAGCGGGACCGGGTACCTGGGGCCGCCGGTCATGGTGATCAGGACGCGGGAGGCCAGGGCCAGGATGTCGGCGCAGGAGACCACGCCGGGGCACTCCAGCTCCAGCGCCAGCTTGGAACGCACCACGGCGTCGAAGGCGTCGCCGGGGAGGGAGTGGTTGATGTCGGCGTCCTTCTCGGACTTGGCGTAGTGCGTGGGCGCGATGAGCACGGAGGCGTCGCAGCCGCTGACGAAGCAGTCGTGGAAGAAGACGCGGAGCACGCCGGCGGCGGTGGTCGGGTTCGCCATCTGCTTCGACTGGACCACCTCCGCGATGATCCGCTCCGCCCGTGGGCACGTCTGGCTGTAGAAGTCCGGCGACAGCTTCACAGGAGGCGGAGGGCCGGCGTGCACTGCCACCACCACGGCAGCGAGGACGGCGGCCGCGGCCAGGAGGAGGAGGGACATGCGCCGCATGGCTGCTGCTGCTTGGTGCGTGGATCCTGCGCGCGTGTGGCTCTTTGGGTTAATTTTATCCCTCCTAGCTTAGCAGGCGACGTCAGGGCCGGCGAGGTGCGCGGCGGTCCAAGAAATGCGAGGGAGAGAGGACGGCGGGGGACTTGGAGAGGATGTTTCTCGGAGCCGGTGGAGGGGAGCGAATGGCGGGAACGGGGTGGCCGGGAGTGCTCCTAGGAGGAACAAGAGGCCGGAGAGGGAGAGCAGACATGCACCATGCATGTCTGAAATAACGTGTCCATTGCTCTGGTCTTTACTACCTTTAGCCCTAGCTAACTGCTAGCTGCGTTGTTACGTACGATTGCTGCATTCGGTTAGCATACATTCATGGCGAACGACGTTGCGGTGACAAACACAAGGACGGTCAAGACTACCCGATACCCCTTCGGCGTTGTGTATAGCGGGCCGCGCGGAATTCAGTTGTACGGTATTTTGTACGAATACGGGGAAGACGTGGCGAGCAACGTGGCAAGGGAGAGGAGGCGTTGGTGACGTGTAGACATACGTGGCGATGGAGCGGAATCGTCGGCGCATATAAAAGCCCTGGAACCGCTCGGCCGCTTCCATTTCCCCTCATTCCCCACTTCTCCCTCTCCGCCAAAAAACCCTCCTCCCTCTCCCTCTCACTCCGCCGGTAGTTGCGGTACTAGATCGTCGGCGATTCACTAGATCTGGCGGCGATGGAAGGTGGTGGAGCTGCCGCGGACGATGTTAAGAAGGCGGCGGTCGTGGAAGGGATGCGTCGCCGGAGGGCTGTTGGAGGTGATGGCGGTCTTTGTAGAGTCGAGCAAGGCGGCGGCCGGTGCGAGGAACACCGGCGTGGAGACCTCCGTCATCGGGTCGGTGGCCGTCGGCTTAGTCGCCGTCGGCTCGGTGGTGGCGGCAATGGCGGATGTGGACGCCGACCGAATGCTGCTACGGGGAGGGAAGGCCGATGCGGGTGCATGTAGCGTCGCATGCGCTGAAGCTGCCTCCGCCGTCATGGTGTCGGCGGATCTGGTGGAGGAAGCTTCATCGGGCGCGTCCTTGAAGGCGGTGGCGGATCTGTTGGGTGCGCCCAAGTCCGGCGACGTCTGCGAGGTGAAGGGCGACATGCAGATGGAGGTAAGTGCGCTGTCCCTTATTTTAGGTTTCGATTATGAGTTTTTGGAACTTCTAGTTGGTTAGAGATAACACGGTATGTTGATGGTAGAAGAGGTAATCACATGCTCTGATAATCCATCCTAATCTGTTGTAGTATTTGACACTGTGTTGCTTGCCAATTATGGCATCAGAATTACCAATTGATTATTTTTGTGGTTTTACATCTCATTACTGCTTAAGTGCCTTGTAATATGTGAGTAATGATTTCGTCCGATAAGATTTTGCATAGAGCGGCAAAGAGTGAAGTTATTATTGAAGAGTAGAAATTTGTTTTGTTAGTTTTTAGCATATTCTTTCTCACTTCTGGTTGGTTGGAGATAGCAAATTATGTTGATCGTAGAAGAGCTAATGACATTGTCCGATCATCCTATCCATACCTGTTGTATTTCACACTAGAATGCTTGCTAATTATAGCATCATAACAACCAATTGTTATTATTTATAGGGATTCACTGCATCAGCTTGTATTGCTGATAGTTTGCACACTGCTTGTTATTGTTTATAAGCACAGTAGCTAGTTATTGTTTTATGTTGAAGGTAAATGTTATTTATAAATTTATAGGGATTCAGTGCATCTGCTTGTATTGCTGAAAGTTTGCAATTGGACCTTGGTTAGCTAGTGTGCTTCTGGATACTATAGTTGAGTAGAAATGCTGCAATGATTTGCATCATTGCAAATTTATTTTGTTTTCAGGGTCTTGACTTTAATGTGATAGCACATTGGTATGTTTGGACATGAGGTCATTTGCATTATATGTGCAATTCGGCATAATAGTAGTAACTGTATGTGGTTCAGCAAGTTTTATAGTTGGTGCATGAATACTAACCCTAGATTTTGTGCACAATAATTATGGTTTCAATTTAGGTAATTTGTTAGGAGAATGTTGGCAGAGAGGTATAACATGTAAAATGTATGTGAAGCATGCATCTTAATTTGGTTTGAAGAAAACAAATCTATGCACTTGTCATGGGTTAACTGTTAGAATGAATGGATAAATACTGTTATGTGTTGTTAAATCTAACTTAGCATAGATTTGCTATAATAACTGTGGGGAGTAATTTTATTTGTATGGCTGGGGAAGGGTCCAGGAAGCGGAAGTGGGAGGAGGTGGAACCTGTGCCTCCTCCAAACCAGGAGGAGGAAGTACCTGTGCCTCCTCCAAACCAGGAGGAGGAAGTACCTGTGCCTCCTACCTGTGCCTGCTCCAGCTCTTGCTGCTCCAGCACTTGCTCCTCCACCAGTGCCTGCACCAGCTCTTGTTGCTCCACCAGTGCCTGCTCCAGCTGTGACTGGGCCATACGAGGAGTTGGAGGAATCAGATTGCACAAGCGAATAGCTTATGTTGGCGATTATTGTTCTTCAGTAACGTTATGTGTTATAACTAAGGAGCGCAGCACTCGAGTATAGTCATACAGATGCTCACTATCCAAAAACTTATTCGCTAGTCAGTATGCCAACGACGGACTCACAGCTGCTAAAATGATGTCGTTCCATTGATGTTTCATCAATTAATTTGTGGTGAAGCCTCTCTTTGTTAACTTTATCACAAGAAACCGATACTGTGCTAGAAATGATGCGACTCTCCTGAATGGGAGATCCAGGCAAAGATTACATCAAGCAACAGATCAGCATTGACATCGCAAAAAAAAAAGAATGTTATACAGGATTCTGCCGTAGTCTTTAACATTACATGTTCTTAAGGCTGTATACACACAACAGTAACCCTCTAAATTCAGAGAGGATGGATGCAGCACCAGCAATCACCTAACAAAATGCTACGCATACATTTCTTTACAACATTTCCAAATCTTCCCTGAATTTTCAGGAAACAGATCCGTACGGTACAAGGAGAAAAGATAAGAGCAAGTGTGTGTCCTTCGGGAGGTCAAAACGAGATCCTTGCCATATCCTCTGAGTACCAGGTTGTAGTACCTACAACAGCAGAAGGGAAGACAGGTGAATAACTGCAAGTGGTGTCATCAAAACAAAATAATACAGTAGGGCAATATATTACGTCTTTCAGCAGGGTCTTCTCTTGTCAACTTTCAAGTGATGGATGCTGAACCATTTCTTCCTGCGAACGCGCTCTTTAGGTGTCTTTTCCTTTTTAGGGCCCTCTTCATCACTCACTGGTGCCCCCATCGCCGGACTCTTCGATTTCTTCTCTTTTTTCGTACTGTGTTCATCATCACTTTTGGACACTTTAGAGGATGGTCTCTCTTTGCTGCCACTGGAACTCCGCTTTAGAGTTGGGCTGTTGGTGTAGGATGCATGGATTGCATTCCTTTCGTTGAGAAGTTCATCGATCTATGAACAAAACATGATGTCAGAACAAGGTGAGAAGCACAAATAAATTGTCTAAAATTAGTCAATTACACATACCGTTTGCATTTCTTGAGCATATCTGCTTGTCATCTCAGTGAACTTTGCCAAAACCTGCCAAATTCAGCTCTTAATAATGATGTGTTTTCACTTAACAGGCCATTTTAGTAGAGAATATTCAGAAGGTGAGGGGATACCTCCCTATACTCTGACTCAAATTTAGACAGCTCAGACCGTTTTGCAAGTATCTTTGCCTCTACGCTTCGTAGCTTCTCCTTCTCAGCGGTAAAGGGTTCAGCACATACAACCTCTACGGTGTAGGTTGCACTTTTGAAGAAATTATCGCCTAATAGAGTAATTACTTTATTTAAGCCAATGCTTCTTTGCCATGAATAATTTTACTGGAGGTACCATAAAGTGGCATACCATAAACAGCAAAATAATGGGTCCCTTCTTTCAGTTCATTAACTTCACATGGTTGAAAGCCATCCAATCTCTTAAAGAATGCACTATCAGGATCTTTTGCAGCAGCAGCCTGGAAATAATTGGAACTTGTAAAGAGGTAACACACAAAGAAACACAAGGAGACAACAAGACACTACTTGTATACTCACTGAATTAGTATGTTCAAAACGGTACACAGGAAAGCCAAGAAAGAACATCCCAGCAGAAGTCACTTTCCCGGTCTTTGCACTATCTTCCTGCAACAGACTGATAGATGTTAGCCGATATAATGCTAAAAAAAGCCTCAAAACCTAGCGCACCAAAAATCATGAACAGAAGTTTAGTCAAGACATTACAGTATATGCAACACAAATTTCACGACATGAAAATGTGACTAATCCCATCACACTATAAGACCTGGTTACGCCACAGAATGCAACACGTGCATGAAGTGCCAGAATTTAAAGAAAGCTTCTGGATAGGGGATAGAATCACAATTATACTTTGTTAAGGTTTAGGCCATTTACAAAAAGCAGCTCCCTGGTAAGATTATGCAGAAAGCAGTTTATAGCAGATGTCCCTGGTCCATGGAGGCCTGGAGACATACGGGCCATATCTAAACCTCAGATGATGCTGGCGACATATCTGGCATTCACATGAATTTACAAAATGCAATTCTAAGTTACCTACGTGAGGGAAGAGGGAAGTTCCAACTGTATAAAGAAAGCAAAGTTTCTAGGCTTCATGTGCTACAACTATTACAATGCAATCTCAAGGTTTTTTTAGGAGTAATCTTAAGGTTAAAAGAAAAAAGGAACCGTTGAGTCACCGAACAATTAACACAAGGATGATTCTAATAACACAGGTTTGTACGAAACAAAATACATGTTACAGAGAAGCATGGAATAATGCACCATATGATCTAGAACGTCCTGTAGACTACGTGACACACACTTTTCAGAAAGAAGATATTAGGAAAGATCAACAGCTGATGGTAATAAACAAATCATGCATTGAGAATTCATGCTTGGCAGGTGACAAACTAGTTGCAAATAGAGGAGTTGTTGGAATTTATTTCTGTTCAGACTATAAAAATGACAAGCCGGGTAAACATACCTGTAAAGCAAGGCTTAACCCACCGTTTTCTTCAGGTTCAAAATAGAGCAACTGAAAGGAAAAGGATATGCGTTAGAAATAAGAACCTATGCATGTGAAACCCGAAATTTTGCTATACTTAAGTTGCAACCCGCAAAATACGGTGTCATTGATTTTTTCCCAATTTCAAATATCCAATGCCATGATAATCTCGAGGGAAACAACTAGTTATCGGTTTGGTTAAAACTTGAAATGGTGCACGTATCATCACAAATTTCTTGATATTAAGAATGTGAAAAGATAACCAGAAATGAACAGATACATAGTTCATTTATCCAAGTGCAACATCACAATGAAGAGAAGATGTAGCTTTCAGCCAAAGAAATGTAATGGAGTAGTTAAGTTGTGACAAGAACAAGACAGGTAGGTGCAGATGACAGGTTTGCAACTGACCTTGAATTTACTTTTAGAAGTCGAGCGAACTCTACACACCAACCCCAATTTGGCTTCTTCCTCTGTTATCTCGACTGAATAAAAATGAGCTGTTTGTTTCTCCACCTGCCAACATTTAAAGCTAAAATATTAGTTGCTCGACCAAAAAAAAAAAATGCAACGAGAAGAAACAATCGGAGTAGTTGCCAACCTTCTTGCACACGGATTTGCCCAGATGAAGCTGAGAAATCTCCACTGACCCATTCAACGCCTCCTCTAAAACTGTTGCCGAAACTGTGGTCTTTATTGGTACCCCTAGCTTGCTACACAAACATGACTATCATTACATGGCGTCATAAACAGAAAATAATCAAAATACTGTAGAATAAAACAGAAATATCCTCAATAAGCTACCTAAAAAGAGCTGCAAACATCGTATTTACAGTGTTGAGACTTGATAGGTCAAGCTCCAGTTCATGACTATCAGCTTCGATGGCCTGAATGGCAACAAAAGCATTAGAAACACGAGAAAGAAGCGACCCAGACTAGTCAAATCATGCCATAGATCACCTCAAACCCGGAGGAATCATACTGCCGCCTTTTATCTGGATCTGACAGGATGTTGTAGGAGAATGTGGCTTCCTGGAACTTCTCTGAGGCGACAGGGTCGTCTGCGTTCTTATCTGGATGGTACCTGCAGGACGAGCGAATTACTGAAACAGCTGCCTTTGGCCCTTCATCAAACTATTGCTAAACAAGCTAGCCAAGGTAGTGCTGAATCGCATAGTCATCCTGGTCAGGTGTTTGAGTCTAACACGCAATTCAAAAAGGTCCAAGAAAATGGTGCGCCGGCCGTTGCTATAGGCCACAATTTTATTCAAAATTAGCTAATACTACCATATTAGGAGCTAATTCGACACTAAATGCGCTATATTCCGCAGAAAGCACAGCAATTCCTCCTCTAGACCAGCTGACTCCTGAGCAAGCAGAGCAGAGCAAGAGCGCGAGAGAACTGCCCAAAATCCGAGAGCTAGACTTACTTGAGGGCCATGCGGCGGAAGGCGCTCTTAATCTCCTGCTCCGTGGCATTGCGGCCCACCCCCAGCACCTCGTACGGGTCCCTCCTCTGCGCCGCCGCGCCGGCCGCCGCCGCCGGGTCCCCCTTGCTCTCCGACTTGAAGGACCCGAACTTGGGGCCCGCCATGGACGCCGCCTCAGCACCCGCCGAACCGGAGCCCTAAACCTCAGACCTATACAGCAGCAGCAGCAGCAGGAGGAGCTCGCTCAGATCTTATGGCGGCGGTGGCAGCGAGGCGCGCGCCGGTTACCCGCCGCGGCCGTCGGCGGCGGCGGGACACGGCTCCGGAGGGGCAGCTGGGAGGATTTCGCCGGCCCGGCGGAGGCTGGCGAGCTCCGGGCGCTGCTGATTTGGGCGCGGTGGCGACGGAGGGGGGAAGGGAATGGCGACGAAACGAGGGCGAGGTGGGAGAGGCGATAGGGAGGGAGAGACAAAGGACGAATTATTTAGGCGCCGACAGGTGGGGTCGGCTGGCGGTGGGCCAGCTCGTGTCTTTTATTTTTTGAAATGAAACCTTGCCCCGTTGGAGGAGCGCAGTGTGTCGCTGTCTTGGCCGCCCTCGAGGTTCGACTGTAGCACTGCCCACGGCCCACGAGCGCCAATTTGGCAAATGGATTCTAATGGCAGGTTGGGCCCAGATTGGTGGGGCCCAACTGTAATCGACATAGGTAGGTGTTGGGCCCCTTCCAAAAAAAAAAAGGTAGGTGTTGGGAAAGGTAGACGGTCAAGAAGATTTTGCTGTGGAATTCGATGGTCAGTCCGCCGCGATTGCAACATTTCGGAAACATCGAATCCTCTGACTTATTCTCCCACAAAGAAAAGAAAATCGTTTGGCTTTGACTGAATATTATAGTACCTACTCCCTCCGTGCATGACGTTTTAGCAATCTTATGGGTTCATTTACTTTGTTTGTATCTGGTTTACCTAATTTAACAAATATCATACTCCTTCCATCTAGTTTTATAAGACATTTTGATATTTGAAGGTTCACTCGTTTTTTTTTTGCCGTATCTAACCTATTTTTAGTGTGTAGATTCACTCTTTTGATTTGTATCTAGTCTACTTTAAATACATGTCTAAAACATCTTACATTACTTCACAGAGGAAATATATTAATATCGCAGATATACCAATTACAGATAGCATCAGCAACAACGCATTGCCCTAGCAGTATCACAGATGCACACAACAAAAAATGAAGAATTATAAAAAAAGAAAAGCTCCGCTACATTGATTCATTTCTTAAAACATCAGTACTACAATCACCAAACAACACCAGAAGTCTAGCTTCTTCAAAAGTGGCACCTTCAAGAAGATAATAGTGCACAACAATGTCTTTCGCAAGGCCATTGTCAAACACAACCAATTAACGACATGCCTTAGATTTTCACTCTTCAATGTAAGACTTTGAACTTCTCCAATTCCTCGTCGTCACATAGAATAGAACCACCATTGCTAGTCCACGGATGACGAGGGGCTCCTCGGCAATGCTCACTATGAGGGGCTTAGGGTTGACGGAATTCTGCATGTTAGCACGAGTCATCGGTTACAAAATGAACAGAAGGTGAGATTTACCTAGGTTCGGGATCCTCAATGAGGTAAAACCCTTATTCCTGCTTGTCTGATCTTGATTTATCCATAAAAAAAAAGGTTACAGTGGGACAGTCGATAGACTGCATTGTGGTGAACTCGCCGGAGGCAAGGTTTATAGGGTTTGGTGTATGCGGGATTGTGTGAGTTAATCGGTGTCCTCCGGCGGGCCCTCTCTTGGCCTTTATATAGGAGGCCAGATCCCAAGAGTCCTGCACGGAGTCAACTATGTTACGAATCTAGTCTATAATTTCTTTATTCTACGTTTATTTGCCTTGTCTATCAAGAATCCGTCTGCTTCTAGCTTTCCTCCGTTGCAACCGACGTACTGTCCATCTTGGGCTGCAGTGATTCTCACGGGCCCCTTGATGGATCAAAGGAGGTAGACCAATGTCGGGTACCCGAAAGATAATGCCCACATCAACGGATCCCCGCTTCAGTGGCATTCTCCGCCGGCTAACTTCACCATTGTTTGTATCTAGTCTATTTTGAATGTGTAGATTTACTCCTTTTAGTTTGTATTTAGTATACTTAAAAAATATCTAAAACATTTTACATTAGTGCCCAGAGGGAGTACGAATAGTATATATCAAAATGTCACACTCTAAAGCAGCTTGAATTTTGAGTCGCAAACTAACGAGTTGGAAAAAGAAGAAACCGCACACTGAAGCTCACTCGGTCTTGCTTGATACCATGCTCAACACTCCACGCAACGGGCATATTCGGCCATGTCCTCTAAAGGGCGATTACCCCCAGAAGGAGGACAGCAAATTGCTGAGCTTTCCTCTCGCAGATATTCGACCAAATACAACACATAAACAAGGTTGGCAAACACCATGTCGATGCAGTGCAGCGACACAGCGATCAAGAGGCCAACTGTAGCAGGGTGTATCGATCCAGGATCACCAAGAAGGGCCCCGCTGCTTAACTGTGACAATTGTCTGATTAAGGCCAAATGGATGGACTGGGCAATAGAGATCGCGAATGATTGACGTCGGTATGGTCCACAGCCAGCAAGAATGTGTGTCACCCTTCCAGCCTAGTTGGCTGCAGGAGATGGTATTTTTCTTGAGTTGATGGCGATTTGCACCTGACCTCAAAGTTTAATTTAGAGCATCTACATCGGCAGCGCAATTGCTTCAATGGGGAAATTTTAGGTGTTAGTCATATTGTGGGTTCACACATGCGCGTTCAATAATGTGCCGGCGGGATTCGAAGCCCAATAAAACCGTCCGCATCCTAGTGTTAGCCATACCCACACCGTGTTGGACAGGCGCGTCGTCGCCTCGCACCACATCGGCATGGAAGCGACACAAACGGTGGTTTCCTCAATGACTGGTGCGAGTATGCTGAGACGCCTCCAATACCCTCAGAGGTACGTCACCGCCTTTAATGGAAGCGTCGATTCCCCCACGCGGAGATACTTCAGATACCGCCACCGCAGATGCACGCACTTGCCTCCACCTATGTATCACCCTCTCGTGTCTAACTTCACACTCGCCTCCACACTCGCCACAATGCCGCGTTGGCTCATCACCACCTACCTAGTGTTGGGGCGCAAAGGTCGCAGGCCTCCGGCGCTGCAAGCCAAGCCAGCACAGTTGCAGCCCTAGCCCGAGCAGGAGGCCTTCCCCGCTAATGGCGACTCCAATGACTCTCAGTTCCCCAAATGGAACAAGGCATTCATGGCGGACGTGAAGGCCGAGGTTACAGAGGAGGAGACACAGTGGGCCGCAGAGGAGAAGCATGCGGTGATCCTGGCGTCGTTTAACATGGCGCGTGACCAGACGAACGCCACCTGAGTCCTCAAGGAGACCAACGTGGTCATCCTCGAGCGCGTCGCCGAGATCTTCCATGACCGGGCGCCGACGGAGGAGGCTGGTCGCCTCCTCATGGCGATCGAGCGGTAGAGGATTCTTGATCTCAGCCAAAACCTTGTTGAGCCCGCCGCCTGCCAAACAGCGTGGCTTGCACAGAACGAGGCCAACCGCTTGTGGCGGCAACGACAGAGAGGTGGACGCGAGCGCAACATGCCAAGGGGAAGAACGGCAGTGAGACTGGCATGTCGCATGCCCTGACTGACGAAGAGTGGGCTAGGGTTTAGTCTTTTCATCAACTTTTTAAAATATAATTAAAATGAAAGATTCCCCCGTGCACGAAGCTTCCACTTTGCGTGGGGTCCAGGAAGGGTCAGACCAAGCTTAGGGTATTTGTATGCAGCCTTTCATTGCAATTTGCAAGAAGCTATTTTCACGGCTCCAACCCGTGATCTCCTAGTCAGAAGGCAAAAACTTTACCGCTGCGCCAAGGCTTCCATTCTTCGTTTGAATTTTCCTCAACCCTTAAAAATTATAAAATTATAGGACGCGCTAGTGAGGGCAGCTCCTTTCCAAATAAAAAGCGTAACCCCCCTCCTCGCTCTCCCTCAACCTTATCCTTTGAGAGTCTTCTCCCTCCCCCCGCCTCCTCTCCCTCTCCCTCTCCTCTCCGGCGGCCTCGCCGACCGAAGGGGAGATGGGAGAGGAGGCCCGTCACCTGTATATACTAGTAGTAGTGCAAGAGTTTGTTCCCTAGTGGAGTATGGCGTCATGCCGTGGCGGCTGTTGCTCCTAGTGCTCTGGCGCGGCATCGGGTGGTGGCTGGCGGCGCTCTCCGGCGGATCTCCGTGGTGGAGGTCGGTCTCTGGAGGCGGAGCTAACCAAGTCATCTACAATAAGCGCGGTGGCGAACCGGATCGGGCGGGTCCTGGTGGTTCTTCTTCTGCTGTTGCCCATCGTGGGGATGGGGATGGCGGAGGACTGGATCCTGGATTCCGTCGCAGATCTGGGAAGCGGGATCGTCCAGCAGCTGCAAGCAAGGAGATCTTTGGGAGCACATCTTTCGGCGGCAACTCGTCGACGGCCTGATGCCGTCCTGCCGCCGACCTTTATGGCCGAAGGGCGGCCGCTCCGAGCTCTGGATCCGGCAAGGCACCGGTACTACCTCATCTACTTCCTCCAGGACAAAGAGCTAGAGGGGAAGATCTTCCTCAGCACCGTCAAGGCATCCATCGCCTGCCCTGTCCCAAGTGGTTCCGTCCCCGGTGACGGTGTGGGTGGCCATGGCGACGTGCTGTTCGTCGACTTCGGTGGAGAAGGACTCGATGGCGTTTCCTCTTTTCTTTTCAGGGTCCTTAGTGAAAAAATAGAGGATGTAGTTGGAATTTTATTTCTCTTACAGTCCCTCTATGTAACTTGTAACCCCACCGCTCCTTAGTAATGCAGTTTCTGGGGCCTTCTAGGCCTCCATGTGTTCAAAAAAAAATAAAAAACGTAAATGCCGACCCTCCTGCCATCATCTATTTAAAGGGCGCGCTCTTAGATATTGACTCTGGATCATGACATCGCAATGCAGAAATTGGATGAAGGAGATGCCTGCTGATCCCGTGGCGAACTGGAATTGCTCCCATGCCCATGTGAGCCTAATCGCAGTATATCTCGATCCGTCTTCACTTCAAATGTGAGTGCAATTTTCTCTTCTAGTCTAGGCAGAAATAAGTTCGCATGCAGAGTACGTCTCGGTGCTGTAGGCCTGTAGCTATGGAGCCGGATTTTCCATGTAAACAGAACAAGGTGCGCACGGTCAAGACTGCTAGTGCTAGGTACACATGTAAAAAAAATCACTGCTAGATACCAGTTTCTGAGGGCACGAGTAACAGAGGCAGCTGTCCAACTAGGTTTGGATAAAACTTTTGACGTATGCATATCATGTTATGGTCTCGTTAATATGTCTTTCTCTTAAAAGCTGATTTGGTTTTCTCTTTCTTTCTCATATTTTCACTCAGTTTTCACTTTATGGCTGAAGAAGCTGCCTCCAGATGAAGAGGCTGCCTCCTTATCCGAACCTAATTTGGACTACCCGAACCAAGATAAAGCTACGAGGCAACACCCCTAGGGCTATGCATTGGCCATGCCCTGATATGTTCCTATTTTTGCGTGTTTTTGCAGATAGGATGCAGCAGGACTACCAGAGCCCACGCCCATATCTATAAATAAGAAACGTAGTTCGAAAACTCTAAAAAAAGACCGACCTTCGCGAAGGGAAGACAACTCGCTCCGCACGCGACAAGTGACGCGCTGTGTGTTGGAGATATGCCCAAGAGGCAATAATAAAATGGTTATTATAATATATCTTTGTGTTTATGATAATGTTTACATACCATGCTATAATTGTATTAACCGAAACATTGATACATGTGTGTTATGTGAACAACAAGGAGTCCCTAGTAAGCCTCTTGTATAACTAGCTTGTTGATTAATAGATGATCATGGTTTCGTGATCATGAACATTGGATGTTATTAATAACAAGGTTATGTCATTATATGAATGATGTAATGGACACACCCAATTAAGCGTAGCATAAGATCACGTCATTAAGTTATTTGCTATAATCTTTCGATACATAGTTACCTAGTCCTTTCAACCATGAGATCATGTAAATCACTTATACCGGAAAGGTAGTTTTATTACATCAAACGCCACTGCGTAA
Source organism: Lolium rigidum (assembly GCF_022539505.1). Classification (NCBI taxonomy): domain Eukaryota; kingdom Viridiplantae; phylum Streptophyta; class Magnoliopsida; order Poales; family Poaceae; genus Lolium; species Lolium rigidum. The sequence goes on from NC_061509.1 coordinate 232,165,325, forward strand.
ATGGGTGGTTATAAAGGTGGGATTAAGTATCCGGAAAGTATGAGTTGAGGCATATGGATCAACGAAGGGATTTGTCCATCCCGATGACGGATAGATATACTCTGGGCCCTCTCGGTGGAATGTCGTCTAATAGCTTGCAAGCATATGAATGGTTCATAAGAGACCACATACCACGGTACGAGTAAAGAGTACTTGTCATGAGACGAGGTTGAACAAGGTATAGAGATATCGATGATCAAACCTCGGACAAGTAAAATATCGCGTGACAAAGGGAATCGGTATCGTATGTAAATGGTTCGATCGATCACTAAAGTCATCGTTGAATATGTGGGAGCCATTATGGATCTCCGGATCCCGCTATTGGTTATTGGTCGAGAGAGGTCTCAACCATGTCTACATAGTTCGCGAACCGTAGGATGACACACTTAAGGTTTGATGTCGTTTAAGTAGATATGGAATATGGAATGGAGTTCGAAGTTTTGTTCGGAGTCTCGGATGGGATCCAGGACATCACGAGGAGGTCCGGAATGGTCCGGAGAATAAGATTCATATACAGGAAGTCATATTCCAAGTTTGGAAATGATTCGGTGCATTTATGGCAGGTTCTAGAAAGTTTTAGAAAAGTCCGGAAGAAATCACCATGGAAAGTGGAGTCCCGGAGGGACTTCACCTTGCATGGCCAGCCAAACCCTAAAGGGTGGAGTCCCAGGTGGACTCCACCATAGGTGGCCGGCCACCCCACCCAAAGGAAAGGTGGGAGTCCCACCTTGGGTAGGACTCCCTCCTTGAGTAGGTTTCCCACCTATGGGAGGTTTTGTTGTTGGGGTCTTATTCGAAGACTTGGACTACAACTCTTGGGGATTTCCACCTATATAATGAGGAGAAGAGTGTCGTCGTGGTGAACAGACAGATGCCATAGGATGGCTTAAGTTGGGGCCGAATGGACGCTAGAGGATTCGGGGGAGGGTTTTTGATTAGATTGGATGAACTTCCGGATGCTTTCCTCAAGAACTTAGCCAAAGGCAAAGATAGAAGAAGAAACACACAAGGAAGAACTCTGCTCTAGATCTTTCTCTTCATTGATCTTAACAGGATACAAGTTTCTCAGTACAAGGTCTCACCTAGCCCTCTCGTGTACGGGTGTGCCCCTGATACGTCTCCAACGTATCGATAATTTCTTGTGTTCCATGCCACATTATTGATGTTATCTACATGTTTTATGCACACTTTATGTCATATTCGTGCATTTTCTGGAACTAACCTATTAACAAGATGCCGAAGTGCCGATTCTTTGTTTCTGCTGTTTTTGGTTTCGAAATCCTAGTAAGGAAATATTCTCGGAATTGGACGAAATCAAAGCCCGGGGGCCTATTTTTCCACGAAGCTTCCGAAGTCCGAAGGACGAGACGAAGAGGGGCCACGAGGCAGCCGAGCATAGGGCGGCGCGGCCCCTGCCACGGCCGCGCGGCCCTATGGTCCGGGCCCCTCGCGCCGCCTCTTGACCTACCCCTTCGCCTACTTAAAGCCTCCGTGACGAAACCCCCGGTGCCGAGAGCCACGATACGGAAAACCTTGCGAGACGCCGCCACCGCCGATCCCATCTCGGGGGATCCCGGAGGATCGCCTCCGGCACCCTGCCGAGAGGGGAATCATCTCCCGGAGGACTCTACGCCGCCATGGTCGCCTCCGGTGTGATGTGTGAGTAGTCTACCCCTGGACTATGGGTCCATAGCAGTAGCTAGATGGTTGTCTTCTCCCCATTGTGCTATCATTGTCGGATCTTGTGAGCTGCCTAACATGATCAAGATCATCTATCCGTAATTCTATATGTTGCGTTTGTTGGGATCCGATGAATAGAGAATACTTGTTATGTTGATTATCAAGACTATGTCTATGTGTTGTTTATGATCTTGCATGCTCTCCGTTATTAGTAGATGCTTTGGCCAAGTTGATGCTAGTAACTCCAAGAGGGAGTATTTATGCTCGATAGTGGGTTCATGCCTCCGTGAATGCTGGAGGAGTGACAAGAACCACTAAGGTTATGGATGTGCTTGTTGCCACTAGGGATAAAACATTAGTGCTATGTTCAAGGATGTAGTCACTAGTTACATTACGCGCAATACTTAATGCAATTGTCCGTTGTTAGCAACTTAATGCTTGGAGGGTTCGGATGATAACCTTGAAGGTGGACTTTTAGGCATAGATGCGAGTTGGATGGCGGTCTATGTACTTTGTCGTAATGCCCAATTAAATCTCACTATACTCATCATAATATGTATGTGCATGGTCATGCTCTCTTTATTTGTCAATTGCCCAAGCGTAATTTGTTCACCCAACATGCTTGCTTGTCTTATG
>NC_061509.1:232167779-232203161 GCF_022539505.1 Lolium rigidum
GATAAGGAAAAAAAAATCTTAGATCATATCTATACCTAATAATAAAGGAGCTAAGGTTTCTGCCAAAATTTTCGTCCAACATTTTTTTGGACCGTTTTACCCTCCCACCAAATCGTATATTACTATGCAATGCCATTGTACCGGTTGGTTCTATCGTGTAAAAAACAGCCACAGCCCACAGCCCTGCCTCCCGCGATCCCGCCGCCAAGCCAGATCCGGAGATGATGAGTCCTCTGATTGGACGGCCCCTATGAATCAAATCGAACCACAACGGGTTTTTACTGAACTCTTCCCGAATCAAATCTCTGATTTTGCTCAGTTTAATTCCTTGCCTCCTCACACAAGAAAATCCACCCATATATAGCCCTCTCCTTCTCGGGTGATTCCCACGGATCTGTACAAAAAATTCCAACAAATCCATTGCAACCTCGCCGGAAATTTCTCGCTACGCGCTGAGCCAAGCGTTCGCGGACGGGCGTTGGCCCGGGTAGACGTAGCTGCCTGGCCGAGGCTCGCCGCCGAGCTGGATCCGGTGCCCGCCACGCTGTGCGAGCAGGAGCAGATGACGCCGATGGGTGGGTGGCTGGGTGCCGCCGCACATGTACCTGGCGCGGCTGGGCATCGGCGGCAGCGATCAAGTTCCTGCCATCCCGACCTGAACAGAGGCGAAGAGCAAGCCGAGGAGGAGGTTGTGCGCCCTGACGAGAGCGGGGCGAGTGGAGGGAGACAAAAGAAAAAAGAAAAATCCCCAATCGACATGGATGCAAGCTCCCGCGGAAACCTACCAGTGAGGCCTCGCGCCGGCGGTAGGGCCCCGCCCGCCCCTATCGACAAGACGCCGGCTAGGGCCCTGTGCATCCCATCCTCACTTGCCGCTTGCTGAGACCCCCACCGCGCCTCCAGCTATCTCGCCCACTCGACGCGGTCGCCGGCCTGCCTCCGGTGTAGCTCCAATAAAACTACGGGCAGCCCCATCACCACGGCAGCCTCAGAGCACGCTGAATCACAGGGCTCAGCGCCGCCATCCCCGTGTCCTCGTGTGCTGCTCGCTGACACGGCACGAGGTGAAGACGAGCGTGGCTGGGTGCGAGGCCTGCATCCAGAGCAAGGACAGCCGGCCTTCACGGAGCCACTGATGCTGCGGAGGTTCCAGGCGATGCGGAGAGTATTCAGCAGCTCCCCACCGACAGCTTCAGCAAGGAGGCTAAGCAGATACTACTCTCTGATGTGGTGAGATTTTGATTTGCATAATTAACCAGGAATCGGATGCCATTTAGTTTAGTATAATCGGTGCTGACGCAGACACGCCGTGCAGACATTGCACTGCAGGTAGTACTTGCGTTTATTATCCAAAGATACAGGCTCATGTTCAATTTACAGCGATCGTTTTTTATTAGGTAATTTCAGACCAGTTGTGAGATGAGCTGCCAACGAAATGAACACTTATATAATAGCAAAAGTACCCCAGTTGAGAAAATACACACCTAGCAAAGGACATTTTATAGGAATTCTACTTTGCTGTACTCATGCGTACCTAGGATCATATATAGCTCATCAGCCAACTAATCAGTTTCTGTGGAGCTTATAAGCACAATATTTTCATGGCATCGTGATTTCGGAGGGTCCGTTGTATTTCAACCGATACTAAAAGTGTGATCATATCCTGTATTTCTTACACCAAAATGAAATTTATTAAGTTTTCCGTTGTTACAAGAGTGATCTTGCCATATAGGTGAAGGGCATCAGCTTCACATGAGCTTTCGTTTGATTTTTCAGTGCTTTGGAGTTGTTTATTTTGTCTCTTATAAAGAAAGTTATTTGTAGTCCAGCATTATTTGTTTTTGTTTGCTTAAGTTATTGCGTCGTTAGCCTCACCTTATTTTATCTTCGGAATTTAAACTAAAGGTAATTGCTCGGCCAAAAAAAGAGCTAGGCTTATAATGAATTCTCTGTGGCATAGAAAATATTTAGTAAAAATCAACATATAGCAACGGCGAATGCCTAACTGTAAATTCATTCGGATCCATATCTCAATAAAATTGAAGTGTGGCACCGCCATCACCACAATGGTATTACAAACTGGTGCAGCGACGAGCTCATATGAAAGGATAATGTAAGGCCGTAGCAACGCACGGGCACTTTTGCTAGTAAGCTAAATTTTCTGAAGAAGGAAGTGTATGTCAGTTACCTCTGCCACTTTTTGCAGTACCAAATGCTCATTGATTTCAGCTCAAAATGCTTCATAGAATGATAGGCAGTTGACAGTTTCTTCTATTTGGCATGCACATATATTTTGCTTCATCTGTTTGATTCTTATTTTACACTTCTGTGCATCTAGGACAATTGCAGAGATCAAGGAATCAGGAAACCAAGCTCGGAAGCAGGCTGAATATTTGAGAACTAGTTTAGAGGAGCATAGTCTTGAACTTCGTGTAAGAGCAGCAAATGAAACTGAAACTGCATGCCAGCAAAGGCTTTCATTTGCTGAAGCAGAACTAGAAGAATTAAGGACCGAGGTAGATGCATTCGAAAGGTTAGTTATCTGCTCTTGGAGACAGTTTGATGTGTGTACCACTGCTAGAAGCAATTGGTGACTGTTTACTTTCACTCTCACCACTTGAAATAGTTGTTCAGTTTACTAGGAGCGCTGTTTAAAATAGTTATCCATTAGGGGGATCAGGAGTAGTTACTGCAGTTGTTTCATCCTTGCCCCTGCTATTAATGATGCAAAAGATGTTGAGTGTGTTAGGTACATTATTTTTTAATGGCTAACTACTTTATACTTCCCAAATCCGCTTGTTTTTCCGCTCAATAGAAATGCACTCCCTTAAACCCCCATAGCTGTCACAACTTATTTCTAATTTCCATTTATCAAATTCTGAAATTAACTCAGACTCAAATGCCCAAACAAACTGGATTCATTTTTCAGCCAGAAACCGACCCAGTTGAAAATCTGAACTGGTTGGTTCCAGTTTAACTCCTGCAACGGCTTCCTAAACTTGATACTTAGATTTTTGCCAACCTGTGCTGTTCATATGTTTGGCAAACTAGGTTGAAACTGAGAGTCTAATGCGATATATCTCAATTGTCTTCATCTTGCTATCGAGTATTATCCAACTGGTTCTTGCGATCAGTAGTTGAGATGAGCTGTATTATTTTCCTGCTGCAAATTTTGTGACAACCAGCAGTATATGCTATCTTTGTGAATTAGTGCATATTATATTGTTCAATGAGGAGTTGGTACTCTGTATCCATTCTGCAGTTTCATACTTTGTATGATCTTTTTGCCAGAGATGTTCTGGAACTCAACGAGGCAATAAAGATTAAAGAAGCTGAAGGAGATGCTTATATCTCTGAAATTGAGGTTAGCTCATTTTTACTTTGTTAGCAGCTTTTTGTCGTGCTTGTGTGCACGTGTGAGAAAGCATATGATGCTATTACTGCAGACAATTGGTCAAGCATATGAAGACATGCAGACACAAAATCAGCATCTTCAGCAACAGGTTGCCGATAGAGATGATTTTAACATTAAGGTGCGTAGCATATTTCTCCTGATGCAGACACTTCGCTGCCAGCTTTCTGGGCTCTACACTTTTGAGGCTGTTGCCCTAGGTGGCCTGGTCTATTTCTCTTTCCCTGCCCCATCTGGAGTAGTGGGGCACATCACCTTGCCTTGTCGCCTTATTAGTCATGCAGTTTGACCACATCATATATACTCTGTTGCATTGCCAGAAGATCTTGTTGCTTTTTACTAGTGCCCATTAATAACTTGATTCTCATTTAACAGCTAGTATCAGATAGTGTGAAGACAAAGCAGGCCTCTGCATCCCTTCTCTCTGAAAAGCATTTGTTACAGAAGCAACTCCATCAAGTTAATAGTTCACTGGACTCATCTAAACAAAAAATTGCCCGTGGTGAAGAGCAGGTAATCTCCGAGTTAGAATTTTGCTGTCTGCCAACCGTATTTGAAAATCACACGGACGCAAATCTTTTATAAATATATTGTGTGTGTGTTTCTGTTTACCACTGAGCTGGTTTTGAATTTTCTTGTTTAAATAATTGTCACAGATGAAATCCTATGTCGCTCAAGCTATAAAAACTTCTTTCGAGAACAGGCATCATGTGATTAACCTTGAAAAGACTCTGATGGAGGTGTCTGACACAGAGAAGGAGCTCAAGTGGCTTCGATCCACCGTTGGATCATCTGAGAAAGAATACGAGCTAAATCAGAAAAAGATAGCTGAGCTAAGAGTGGAGCTAGAGCGCGAGAGGTTAGTGTTACTTTTTGGTTCCAAGTTTGTCTAGCTATGCTGTCACCAGGGCTTAGTCATTACATTTCTTTGCTATTTCAGAGGCGAGAAGAGAAAGCTCGAGGAAGAATATGAAGAGGTGAAAAATGAAGTCATGGAGCTGACTTCTGAAAACGAAGAGGCTACTATTCAGAAGCTTCAGGATGAGATTAAAGATTGCAAGGCTATTCTCAAGTGTGGTGTGTGCTTTGACCGACCAAAAGAGGTAATTAATTGTCCAGTGAATTGCACAGCTTATTTTTTGAACGACGTGGATTTGTGTGACTCAGAATTAGCAGCTGAGATCTAACATTTACTCTATTCACATGTCACCAAAGTGTAAGCTTTTAATGTTGTGACCACCTACAGAACTAGTACTGCTGATTAGTCTTATGTTCCTGTCTTGGTTGTTGTCAGGTTGTGATCACCAAATGCTTCCACCTATTCTGCTCACCATGTATCCAGAGGAACCTTGAGCTCCGCCACCGAAAATGCCCAGGTTGCGGCACCCCGTTTGGGCAAAACGATGTGCGAGAGGTGAAGATCTGAAATCCGTGAGGTTGGCTCTAATGACAACCTCCTGGTGTATGCTTGTATCTTGTAATTATGTAGTTTATGTTTCTCGTGGGGGCGCTTAGATCGAGCACTCATAGGCCTTCCTGCAAAAAGTGAAAAGGTAACAAAGCATGGTAGCTTATGTGATGTGTGTCTGAGTGTAGGATATGTGGCTTTACATGAGGCTATTGCTAAGCTGTTTTCAGTTGTGTTTGTACTTTGTAGTGAACTGGGAGTAAACAAGAAATGAATAGAAGGTGAAGTTTTGTTTCTTTTCGAAAGTGTTTATACACTAGGACGAACATACATTGGCCTTTGTCTATATCTCTTGAGCTAGAAAAGCTGCTCTTGCTTGAATTCAGAAATTTTCATCTGCGAGATAAAGCTACACGCTGATGTTATTACAAGTTTACAACAATGACGAGAGCAAGATTATTCATACTCCATCCATACCAAAAAAAAAGGATGTTGTAAATTTGTCTAAATTATACATCCGAATTTAGATAAATGAGTGATATTGTATAGATGCGTTTACATTTAGACAAATCAGCAACATTGTTTTAGGGGATGGAGTACAAATTTAGCATGATTAAACTATGGTTAATATTTACACTAGTTATTCAGTTATCTCAACAAACATCTCGTTGCTTTAAAAAAAAAATCTCGTCTAAAATGTACTCCCTCCATTTCATAATGTAAGCTGTTCTAGAAACTTATAGAACAAACTGATACTACCCCGGAAATTCAATTCGGCTCCCGGGTGCGTATGCTCCCTCTACCAACAAAACATATTTCGAAGTGTGGAAAAATTTTGACAAAAAATTCTACATGTACATCTCCATAATATATGTGTATGCGTCAAGTTTCACGAAAAAATAATATTTGTTGTGGCCTACGTAAAAAAGAGAAAACTTATCCTGTGAAAAGCATTGTTTTCAGCACTGAATTTTGTCTTTTTTACACACGTCACATGATAAGTTCATTTTTTATGAAACGACTTTGTGAGCGCGTAGCACGTGAAGATGTATGTGCGTATTTTTTGTTTCAATTTTTTTGAAATTTAAAATATATGTAACATGCATTTTAAAATATAGGGAGCATATGCTTCCATGTTCCAAAACATCACTCCCTACTACTACTACCCAAGAGTTAATATTTCTTCAAAAAAGAAGTATGCATACGAAACGGAACTGGACTAAGACCTATTTTAGTACTATCAGATAAACTAGCAGTAGTACTTGACATGAAACCGCCTACCCAGGTTTAGGAAGAGCATGTGGACATTAACCTGTGTTTTTAAAATCATATCATTTGAATTCTAAAAAAATGATATTAAATACCTACATACATATAAACATTTCAAAGATACGGTATGAATTTTGGAGAAAAATATGTTGTATTTTGATCTATAGAAAAAAGAAAAAATCCTGACAAATATTTGTACGTAGCCATAAATTTGTCTTTTTTTTTCATGTAGCTCAAAATACAATGTAATTTCAACCGAAACTTTGCACGAGTATTTAGGACATATGTATGTATTCACGGAATAAATATGACGATTTTTTAAAACACAAATATACAATTTTCAAATATTTTGAAAACTAGGAGCACTGGTACTCACGTGCACCAAATCTGCTTCCATCAACAACACACTACTATGTTCAACAATTAATGTACTCTACTCGTAAACAGCAACTCTTGTTTTCTTTTTTTTGAACAACATCAACTCTTGTTTTCTTTTGTTGAACAACAGCTAGTCAGCAACTCTTGTTTGTTCCCAGTTTTCAAGTGCAAGTAGCAGCGAAGAGACGAGCAACAGTACTGCATTTCTGCGCACTCAAATTATCCAGAAACTAGAAAATGTAAGTAGCCATATCCTGTTAGCATGCATGGAGAAACAATAGGACGTTTTTTTGGCGATTACAGAGTTACCAAAAACCTCATGGTTAATTACCAGATTTGGTGCTAGTAGCAGAGATCAGCTGCACCTGTTGTGTTGCTTTGGTATTTTTAATTCAGAATTCTTCATTGGCATTAGCAGCAGACTGTTGATATGTTGTTTACCTAGTAACAGATTTGTTACTACCTAGTAGCAATTTAACTGTTAGCATATGATTTACAGAAGTTAAGTACTATTTGTTTCAGAAGTGCAAAAGTACAGGGATACCATATTGAACCGATGGGATAGGATTTACCTTCCTTCAGCTTTCTAGTGATCTTTCTTCGGTACTAAAAATCACATGTGTTCTATGGATCTCCTCGCTACTGATTTCATAGGTAATCTCACATGAGTGCTATAGACGAAAGGGGCCGGAACTAATGTCGATGAGTATATCGGACTGGACTAATCAACATCAAATTTCATCGGATCAATCGACGGCAGGAGACAGACAGAACAAGGAACCAATCAATAAAACGCAGATATCCAAGAGACCGATCGACGATCATGTACAAGGTGGTGTGAAACATCCTAAATCCAACAGCAAAACTTATACGGAGTATACAAAGACTGAAGAGGAAGCACAGATCGCCAAATCAACCGATCCAGGAACCATCCATCCGGCAAGAGGAAGCAGGGCCTGGGCTAATACCCGGCGGATATCCCGTCGCCGGCGCCGTCGCCAGCGCCGCCCTGCTTCTTCTTCTGGACCTTGCCCTTGATCCACTGGAAGCCGTGCGCGGTGCCCTCCTTCACCTTCTTCAGCCCGGTCGCCGCGGCCGCCTTGGTCTTCTCCACGCCTCCGCCGCCGCCCTGCTGCTTCTTGCCGCCGTCGCTTGCGGCACGCGGGCTCGGGTCGCTGCCGGTGTCCCACTGGTCCGCCCACGACGTGCCGAACGAGTTCTTGCGCTCCATGTCTCCCCCAAAGAATTAATCCCCCCTCAAGAGAAAATCAAGATTGCCGCGTGCTGCTTTTCCGATCCTGGTGTTTAAGCTGCTCGATCACGGTCGACCTCGGAATGGAATGGATCGCCGGGGAATGGCGGGTTTTATAGTCGGAGATTGTCCTAATCTGGGGAGAATTGAATATGGCTGCACGCGCCCGCGTCGGAGTACGCGGACACGGTGGCTGGTCGGTTCTCGGAACCGCGGGGCAGCTGCACCTGCACGCCGGTTTTGACCGGCGAGGCTGCGTGCGTGTCGACGCGACCTGGGTCCGAAGCTTCCTTCCTTCCAGCAGTGGGTGTGGCCCGCATGTCGGTGACTTACGCGCAGCCGCAAACGGACTCCGTTGGCTCTTCTGGATTCTATCCACGGAGTTCTTGCAGCGGCCTGACCGCACGCATGACCGATGTCTGGAGAGTGACCGTTTTATTTGTTGGACCGTTGGGCGCGGGAACCGGTCGCCCGGTTTGATTTGTTCAAGAGAGGCTTGCTTGTCTGGAAGCAAAATCTCTCTAAGCGCCTGGCGATTATACCTCGGATTAGCCCATGTGGAGTCGTAGCATACGAAGGGAAATTCGTCTGACTAAGCAAAGGTTCGTCCGACCAAGAGTTGGCCTATGTGGATATCATAGAAGGTTTTCTTTTTTGAAGCTCATGGCCACATAAATAATCGCTTTACACCACGGGCTTTAGGTTTTTTTTTCTAACTTTATTTCAAAACTCGAGAAATTCTAAAGAAGATAATAGCTTCTTCTTTGACACGGATGTTGATGATTACTTCCCCAACAACGATTTCTTCCCTGACATTGATAAACGAATGGTCTTCTTCCATCACCCCGTATGCGATCTTATATAGATAATGCTTCAAACTCTACTTCTAGCAATCTGTATAAACTTGTAGCTAACATGACAGCATGGCTAATTCGGTCTTCTTTTGGTTAGTCGTGTTTTATCTACTGTTTTTATGGATTAAATCTTGTAAAAAATCGTTCATATTTCCAACGATATAGAACCCATTTGCAAGATCTTTTTGGAAAATCTAAATATTATTTGCTTTTCTAAAAATTATATTCATCTTCGAGCCTTCGAGCCAAAAACGATGCACACATGCCTCTAGCGTCACTTAGCTTGTTTGGTTTTTATCGACATCGCTCAACCCTCATTCTGAATCCACCATGTTTTTGCAGATCCGGTATTAGTCACTCTTAGATCCGCTCCATCTTCACACCTTGTTATCCTGCTAGCTCAATCACCATCTGATATGGGCATGGCTAATGAGTATGTTATATATGAGCCCTAGTTAAAGGAGTTTAAGGCACAAGGATCCGAAGGTTTGAAGGCCCATGAAGATGAGGATCGTATGGATTAAGAAAGTCTAGTCAAAATAGGAAAACTTGTAATAATATATGGAAATGCCTAGTCCGGCCCGATGTATGTGTACTTGTATGACACGGAAAGCCTCGGCTTCGTCTCCTATATAAAGGCGAAGCTGAGGACGAAGAGAGGATCGATATTTTGTGAAAACCCTATCCACCGTATTACTTTGAGTTTGACGCCTTTGTTCGTCTGACAACCTTAGAGTTCTACTTGCTCTCTATTTTCACGAAACCCTAAGCCTACAATCTGTAGGCATTGACGAGTTAAACCATCGTCAATTGGCACCGTCTGTGGGAATTGGAGGTAGCAAGGTCCCGATCTCGATGGCATCATCATCATCACCATCGTCAGCAGCAAGCAACACAGTAGAAGGAGGTAAACAGATCCAATCTGGCTTTGTCAATTTTGTTCCTCACCCTCCCATTCGTTTGCCTGCATACGCCAATCTGGGAGAAGCAATGGAGATGACGTTCGGGAGCTTCCGCTTCCTCGTCGGAAAAGAAGGTTCACACCGCTTTTCGGCCCCGATTTTTTAGGGACCGTTGGTGGCTGAGCACAAATCGTCGAGATCATCAATATCATCCAATGAATCAGGCGAAGAGGAGACTTCACCGACACATGCCATCAAGCCCGCTTATAGCGGAAAAATCATCGATCAGTTCGACGGGTTGACCTTCGGGTCGACCGCTGAAGCCGATCTACGTTGGGGCAACATCTCCGACAGCTTCACCAACTTCAGCTTCACCAACAACACTAGTTTCAGCGACAGGAGGAGGTCTTCACCGATCCATACGACGGTGTCACATACCCTCTGTATAACATGCGGGTGTCAAGCCCAGTACCACAAAGGAACTCGATGACTCAAGATCCTGAGCTCGATAATAGTGCAGACTCCACACGACATCAGATCTGCGTGCTCACCGTGTCGGGCCGCGAAGTAGAGGAAGACGAGCAATCCGAGGCTTTCGACCCATTGGGTAATCCCTATGTCGATCCCGCAAATCTCACTAGAGGCACATGAAGTCGACGGGCATGAAGTAAATATGTCAGATCTCGAGCGAGAGAGCGAGTACAGCTCCCTCAAGCCGCTTGGGACAGAGCCGCAAGGGCCATAAGTGGTGCAGAACTAATGAAAACGCAAGCAACAACAGAAGAGCTCATAGCATATCAGTACAAACTCAGTCGCACAAGGCGCGGGTTGAAGAAATTGCAGGAGAAACTAGATGCAAGGAGGGCTGTAGCGGACGGATCCAGCGAACGCAGAGGTAACCTGGGGGCGCAATCACAAAATTCGGCAAACAACAACAGGGCACCCGGAGGAAGAAGGCGGTCTCGGATGGCAGGCATACCCGAGAACTAGCGGGGAGAGCATCTAGTCCAAGATCTCGACATGATCTTCATGTCAATAGATTCGAGAGGAAACACCCAAGACGCCAGAAACAGATTACATGGCAACACATGCATACATGATGGAAACTAGGCCACCTCCTGGTGATCCCCGAGCATCTTTGTACCAAATTGATATGGCAAGTATCGGCATTATGGGAGCAACAATAGCTGCAGAGAGGTTGTCCCGGAACCCGTAAGATCTCCACGCCGTAACAATCCAAGGAAAGTATGTGTACTTGTATGACACGGAAAGTCTCGGCTTCGCCTCCTATATAAAGGCGAAGCTGAGGACGAAGAGAGGATTGATATTTTGTGAAAACCCTAGCCACTGTATTATTTTGAGTTTGACACCTTTTTTCATCTGACAACCTTCAAGTTCTACTTGCCCTCTATTTTCACGATGTTGGAGATATGCCCAAGAGGAAATAATAAAATAGTTATTATTTATATCTTTGTGTTTATGATAAATGTTTACATCCCATGCTATAATAGTATTAACCAGAAACAGTAATAATTGTATGTTTTGTAAACTTAAAAGAGTCGCTAGTAAGCCTCTTGTTAAACTAGCTTGTTGATTAATATAAGATCATAGTTTCATGATCATGAACATTGGATTTTATTAATAACAAGATTATATCATTAAGTGAATGATGTGATGGACATACACCCATAATAAGCATATCATATGATCAATTCATTTAGTTCGTTCTGCTACAAGCTTTTAGCTACATAGTAACTTATTCCTTAGACCATGAGATCATGTTAATCACCTACACCGGATGAATAGTTTAATGACATCAAACACTACTTCGTAAATGGGTAGTTATAAAAGTGGCATTAAGTATTCAGAAAGTATAAGTTGAAGCACATGGATCAATAGTGGGATTTGTCCATCCAAATGACGGATAGATATACTCTGGGCCATCTCAGTGGAATGACATCCAATTAGGTTGCAAGCATGTGACTAGTTCACAAGGGATGTCATATCACGGTACGAGTAAAGAGTACTTATCGAAGACGAGGTTGAACTAGGTATAGAGATACCGACGATCAAAACCTCGGATAAGTAAAGTATCGCGCGACAAAGGGAACCATTATTTTATGTGAATGGTTCTTTCGATCACGAAGTTATCATTGAATATGTGGGAGCTATTATGGATCTCCAGGTCCCACTATTAGTTATTGATCGAAGAAGTGTCTCTATCATGTCCACATAGTTCGCGAACCGTAAGGTGACACACTTAAGGTTTTGATGTTGTTAAGTAGATATGAATATGGTATGGAGTTCGAATATTGTTCGGAGTCTCGGATGGGATCCAAGACATCACGAGGAGTTCTGGAATGGTCTGGAGAATAACATTAATATATAGGAAGTCATATTCCAAGTTTGGAAATGATCCGGTGCATTTATGGAAGGTACTAGAAGGTTCTAGAAGCATCCGGAATAAATCACCATGGAAGGTGGAGTCCCGGATGGACTCCACCAATCCTAGCCGGCCAACCAAGAGGGAAGGTGGAGTCCATAGTGGACTCCACCACCTTGGCCGGCCAAATAACAAGGAAGGGTAGCAATCCACTCCTTCTAGGTTTCCCCATTATGGCAGTTTTTGGAGTTGGACTTCAGATTGGTTTTGGGGCAAACCCTAGGGGTTCCATATATATAAAGAGAGGGAGAGGGGAGGGGGCTGGCCACCCAAGCCAGCCGCACCATCCAGGGCTCCCAAGGCCGGCGCCCAAGAGCCCCCCTCTCCCAAACCCTAGCTACTTGATGTCTACGCACACTCCTAATCCTGTAGACAGTGTTGGGCCTCCAAGAGCAGAGGTTTGTAGAACATTAGCAAGTTTCCCTTAAGTGAATCACCCAAGGTTTATCGAATTCAGGGAGGTACAGGTCAAAGATATCCCTCTCAAGCAACCCCGCAATTAAGATGCAAAAAGTCGCTTGTGTCCCCAACACACCCGATACACTTGTCAAATGTATAGGTGCACTAGTTCGGCGAAAATATAGTAAAACACAGGTGGTATGGATGAATATGAGCGATAATATAAATATGCAACAAGTAAACATGCAGTAAAACAGTGAACGAACGGTGCCCGAAAAGAGCTTCGTTGGCACTAAGGAGTGTGATGTAATATTTAGAAACAAGGACAGGGATCATACTTTCACCAGTGGCACTCTCAACAATGCAATCATAATTAGATATAAATATAAGCACTTCATCATGCTACTATGAAACACTTTCTTGTTGGATAAAGAACACAAACTCATCGTGCATGGGCTATAAAAGCACACCTCAAGATGCAATCCCAAATACCATGAACACCCCACACTGTCACTTTGAGTATTCATAGGAGGAACTAACATTACACAATTCATAAGGGAGCCACACACGGTACATACCACGATCATGCTGACCCCAAAGTTCATATGATAAAACACTAGAGTAGCACAACAATATCTAGATTACAAATCCCACGATCACATAAAAGATCATATCACGAGAGAGAGAGA
This sequence comes from Lolium rigidum, assembly GCF_022539505.1. Classification (NCBI taxonomy): domain Eukaryota; kingdom Viridiplantae; phylum Streptophyta; class Magnoliopsida; order Poales; family Poaceae; genus Lolium; species Lolium rigidum. Next base: position 232,180,786 of record NC_061509.1, read on the forward strand.
AAACACATAGCTACCGGTACGGCCCCTCAGCCCCGGGGGTGAACTACTCCCTCCTCATCATAGGAGGCAGCGATGGCGATGAAGATGGCGGTGGAGTCGATGGAGAAGGTACCGGGGGCAATTCCCCGTCCCGGCAGGGTGCCGAAACAGAGACTTTTGTCCCCCAGATTAGGGTTTCGGACGGCGGCGGAGCTTTGAGACTTTTCGTGGGCGGAGACTGATATTCTCGTAACTTTTAGGTCAGAGGGGATCTTATAGGCAAAGAGGTGACGCGAGGCGGTGCTCGATGGGGGAATACATGGGGCACGCGCGGCCATGGACCAGGCCACTCCTGGCCCCACCCTGTGGCTCTCCCGACACTCCCCTTCTCGCTCCCGGAGTCTTCTGGTGAATAAGAATTTTGGTGAATTTTCCAGATTTTTCCGAGCACTTTCATTTTTGGACTATTTCTGCAATAAACAGATATAATAAACATAAACTGGCACTGTGGCACTTGTTAATAGGTTAGTCCAAATAATGACATAATATGATACAAAGTGCCTATAAAATATGTTGGAATTGGTGCAAAACAAGCATGGAGCATCAAAAATTATAGATACGTTTGCAACGTATCAACATCCCCAAGCTTAACTCCTGCTCGTCCTCGAGTAGGTAAGTGATAACAAACAAATAATTTTTAAGGTGACATGCTATCACACAACCATGATCATGCATTTGTAAAAGCACATAGAGCTGGGATCATAATAACATCAACATGGTAGATATAATATTACAATGAACTTAGAACCATGCTGGAGTCATGAAAAGAATCAAACGAAAGACAATGTATAAAGTGCATGAAAAGTAAAGTGATTATCTAGAGCATAGAAGAAACACAAAGTGGTATTCGGCTTGTCCATATTGAAAGCAAAACATAAATGCTTGGACACCTTTAAAGTTCAAGGGTGACTAGATACAAGTAATTTGAGACAAGTCATACCATAATCATGAATCAATCAATAAAATCTTGGGACCATGCACATTAAACTAAGAATGACAACTATGCTCTCATAAGAAGGTGCATATAGCAAGAAAGTGGAGACTCAACATGGAAGTAAAGAAAGTCTCTCTTTGAGAGGCATGTGGAATTACTCATGTGCTAGAGCTTTTCATTTTGAAATCATAGAGTTATTGAAAATGTAATTTGAGAAGTGCACTCAAGTCAACGGTAGTGAAAAATATTTCTTGCAATTGGAATTCTTATAAAACTGCTTGTCTCATGCACAATATACTAATAGTGCTCACACGTCGACCTATTTAGTTCGTGTTCCCAAAGATTATCACCGTATGCATATGTTTCTACCAAGTGTCACAAAGGGGTACCTCCTTGCTTCCTGTACAAAGGCTCTAGGAGACAATTCCACTTATGATATCTCGGCTTGGGAATATCTCAACCAGAACATCCATACCGGGAAAACAAAGACAACAGACATGGACTACCTCTTTTTTAATGCTTTAAGCATTCAAAAACAATATTATCTCGCATGAGATTGAGGCGTTTTAGTCCAGCTGAAACTTCCACCATGTAAGCATGGCTTTCGTTAGCGGTCCAATGTTCTTCTCTAACAATTATGCATAAAGCAACTCATGGAAAAATTACCACATTTACTTCAGCCAAGATGAGTATGCAAAGCAACTCACATGATAATCAACAAAAGGATATAATGAAGGCGTCCCCATGTCAGCATGGTTACCGCACAACAAGGGTTATAAGAATTAAAATCACAATTTACCATGAGCAAAAAGTTACACAAAACGGATAGTGATTTCAAATTTTAAAGGTAGCACATAAGTGAACACTTGCGGAGTGGCAATGAAATACCACAAAATAGGTAGATATGGTGGACACGCCTGGAACACCTTGGTTTATGGTGGTTGGATGCACGAGTAGAGCACATACTCAGTACAAATGGAGGCTAGCAAAAAGATTGGATGCGACCGTCTAAGAGAGCAACAATAGCCATAATCATGCATAGCGACAAAACGAATTGATCAAACTATAAAGTGATATCACAAGTCAAAAACTAAATGAACATAGAGGCAAAATTGACTATTTGATAGTCACAACATGGTGCAAGCATGCGCCAAGTCGACCCAATTGAAACATTTGCAGGGGAATATTTTCACCACTATAAAATGCTTTCTATACTAAAAACAATGCATGAAACTTTTAATGGCACAATAAACACTCTCAGCTATTTGAAACGATTCACGATACTCACATAATTGGTAAGCTCGCAAAAACATCTAACACGTCATGCTAAAATAAATGCCACGGTCTATAAAGCTTCCATTTGCATCTAATCACGCACGAAGAATTTTTTTCTCTACTCTTCCAACAACAATCAACTTATTTGAAACCACTCTCACGAATAATAAGCAATAAAACCAGAGACCTAATCAGGTGGAGCGTGTCTCTCTCCAGGACAAATAAAAGGATGATGGGGTCCTTCTTTATTGAAAACCAAACACACACAACAGAAAATAAAGACGCTCCAAGAATAACATATAATGCATGAAGCAATAAAACTATAGTGTATTGAAAAATGACCTAGTGTGCTTGTTGATGAAGAGGGGATGCCTTGGGCATCCCCAAGCTTTGACGTTTGTATTTCTTGGATATTTCTTGTGGGGTCCAGGGGACATCCCCAAGCTTAAGCTTTTGTCCATCGTTCATCTATTTGCATCATTCTTCTCTCCCTACACTTGAAAACTTTCTTCACACAAAACTCATCACAAATCTCATTAACAGCGTTAGTGAAATTATAGAAATAATGAAATATATTCAAGTCCACAAACTTCAATATGACATATGAAAGGCATGTAATAAGCATCAGCTACTGTAGCACAACTTCAATAAGGTTCTCTGATCAAAAGAACTAAAAAAGATGGGCAAAAAGGTGCAAATGCAAAACAGTGCAAGAATCTGTCAAAACAGAACAATTCGTAAAGATGAAAAACTTAGAACTAATGAAAGTTAGATAATAACCTGGGGAATACGCACGTAAATTGGCAGCTCAAAAGGACGTTCTGCTGATTTATGTGAATTTTTATCGCGACAGTCCAGAAACAGAAACAGGATAGCAATTTTCCCAAATACCACTTCCTTAACATTAGAGGCAATTTTTGGCACAAAAACGAAATAAAAATGATAAGAAGAGGTTATTACAGTAGTAATAACTTCCAGGACTCAACAAAGCAGTAAAATAACAGAAATAAAACATAAATGGGTTGTATCCCAAAAGCTCTTTCTTTATAGCCATTAAGATGAACTCAGTAATTTGAGAAGATGCTCACATAACAAATATGAATTGAAGCAAAAGAGAGCATCAAGAAGCAAATATGAGACACATTTAAGTCTAACCCATTTCCTATGAAAAGGAATCTTGTAAGAAAACAAATTATTGAAGCATGAAGCTACTAGTATATGAAGACAAAATAAGTGGTACTTCAAAATTTCAACATATAGAGGGGAAACTTAATATTATTGAGATTCATATAACCATGTTTCCCTTTCTCATAATAACTTTCAGTAGCATCCTTAATGAAATCCACAATATAACCATCATCTGAAACATTCTTATCATGATCCATATGCATAAAATAATTATTACTCCTCACATAAGCATAGTCATTATTAATAGTAGTGGGAGCAAATTCAACAAATAGCTATCATTATTATTCTCATCACCATAATCATCAAATATAGGAGGCATATTGAAATCATAATTAATTTCCTCCTCAATAGTAGGTGTACTGAAAATATCATATTCATAATTGCAATCATCATATATAGGAGGCATAGTATCATCAAATAAAATTTTCTCCTCCGTGCTTGGGGTACTAAAAATATCATGCTCATCAATACCAACATCCCCAAGCTTAGACTTTTCCATATCATTAGCAGTAATGGTGTTAGAATTCATACTAATATCATTGTTATCATCATGATAGAAAAGTTTCATAATTATGTTTATGTTGTCCATTAAGCCTAGTGAAAATAAAAACAAGAAACAAAAAGATATAATTGCAGAATCCAAAGGAAATACCTTCAAGCGCTCACCTCCTCAACAACGACGCTAGAAAATAGTTTGATGTCTACGCACACTCCTATTCCTGTAGACAGTGTTGGGCCTCCAAAAGCAGAGGTTTGTAGAACAGCAGCAAGTTTCCTTTAAGTGAATCACCCAAGGTTTATCGAACTCAGGGAGGTAGAGGTCAAAGATATCCCTCTTAAGCAACCCTGCAATTAAGATGCGAAAAGTCTCCTGTGTCCCCAACACACCCGATACACTTGTCAAATGTATAGGTACACTAGTTCGGCGAAGAGATAGTAAAACACAGGTGGTATGGATGAATATGAGCGATAATATAAAACAAGTAAATATGCAGTAAAACAGTAAACGAACGGTGCCAGAAAAGAGCTTCGTTGGCACTAAGGAGTGTGATGTAATATTTTGGAAACAAGGCCCAGGGATCATACTTTCACCAGTGGCACTCTCAACAATGCAATCATAATTAGATATAAATATACGCACTTCATCATGCTACTACGAAACACTTTCTTGTTGGATTAAGAACACAAACTCATCGTGCATGGGCTATAAAAGCACACCTCAAGATACAGCCCCAAATACCATGAACACCCCACACTGTCACTTTGAGTATTCATAGGAGGAACTAACATTACACAATTCATAAGGGAGCCACACACACGGTACATACCGCGATCACGCTGACCCCAAAGTTCATATGATAAAATACTAGAGTAGCACAACAACATCTACATTACAAAGCCCATGATCACATAAAAGATCATATCGCGAGAGAGAGAGAGAAACCACATAGATACTAGTACGGCCCCTCAGCCCCGGGGGTGAACTACTCCCTCCTCATCATAGGGGGCAGCGATGGCGATGAAGATGGCGGTGGAGTCGATGGAGAAGGTACCGGGGCAATTCCCTGTCCCAGCAGGGTGCCGAAACAGAGACTTCTATCCCTCGGATTAGGGTTTCAGACGGCGGCGGAGCTTCGAGACTTTTCGTGGGCGGAGACTGATATTCTCGTAACTTTTAGGTCAGAGGGGATCTTGTAGGCAAAGAGGCGACGTGAGGCGGTGCTCGAGGGGGAAATACATGGGGCACGCGCGGCTAGGGCCCAGGCCGTGCCTGGCCCATGTATAGCCACCATGTGGCTCTCCCGGCACTCCCCTTCTGGCTCCTGGAGTCTTCTGGTGAATAATAATTTTGGTGAATTTTCCAGATTTTTTCGAGCACTTCCATTTTTGGACTATTTCTGCATGAAACAGACATATTAAACAGAAACTGGCATTGTGGCACTTGTTAATAGGTTAGCCCAAATAATGACATAATATGATACAAAGTGCCTATAAAACATGTTGGAATTGGTGCAAAACAAGCATGGAGGATCAAAAATTATAGATACGTTTGCAACGTAACTACTCCCTCCTCCTAATTCTCCCGCGACACTTACGGCGAAGCACTGCCGGGGATTTCGAGGAGGATCGACTACTTCCACTTCTCGCTGAAACGGGGAGAAGGACATCTTCATCAACACCGTACGTGTGACCGAGTGCGGAGGCGCTGCCTGACTGTAGCACCATCAAGATCTTCTACGCGCTTTTGCAAGCGGCAAGTGATCGACTACATCAACCACGAGATCTATCTCGTTAACGCTTAGCTATCTTCAAGGGTATGATGATCTTCACCTTGTTGCTACCATCTACTAGATTAGATCTTGGCTTGTTATTCATTCTTGCGGTAGGAATTTTTTTATTTTCTATGCTACGAACCCAAACACACAAAACCCTAAGTCTACAATTGTGCAGGCATTGACGAGTTAAACCCTCGTCACCATCACTCCGTTGTTGACCTCGTCCATCACTGTCGATGTCCAAGCAGTGTCTGTATGGCTGATCAATCCCAAGTTAGGGCATCTCCATCACCATCGACGGCGGAGCGGCATAGAGAGAGAGAGAGTCAACTCCCTGATAGGGAACAAGGACAAGCTGTAATATTTTTTATTGCTTTTCTTGGATATTGAACTCTCAACCTTTGGCTTCAAGTTGTATGCACCTAACCAATTTATCCATCAGTCTGAACTGATGGAAAAGGGCTAGGAAATATACTTACACACTTAACACCCCCCCTTCACGTGTGACATGAAGACGGAAAGATAAGTCAGCACATGTAGAGTTAGAGGCTAGCTCAACAGGCATGTACGTGCTTATACGAGGACTTCGAGGGGGCAACAACAATTTTAGGATAAATTGCGAAAGTCGGGACTCGAACTCGAGACTCTGGGCTCTGATACCATGTTAAACTTTATGCACTAGCCAATGCAATCAAAAGTCTGAACTAACAACTAACAGAGAGAGGGATCGATCCTTACACTTTAACATAGGGCTATTGGAGCGCCGGTAGAGATGTTGTTGGCCTGAGGGCGCTCATATTCTCCCTCTAACTACCAGCAGGCTTGTGAAAGTGTCGATAGTTTTAATTTTTAAACATGTCCTTATTTATTATATGAATTTTATATTTAGAATATTTTCCCATTAGTATTTTTTTTCCTGAAAGGGGTTTTCATTGCCATATTCAATGTTTGTCTAGGTACATATTTCTGAGGGAAGTCCAATGTACTTGTGAATTTGGAATGAGAAGTCATGGAGCTATATTAATGCGTGCAAGGACCAAGTGAACGGGCGACCAAACAAAGCATAGAATTTTCCGATGACATCTCAAAATTTCTTTTCCCAGATAGGACGGACACCGCGATCCTGAATAGAATAGGAATAGCTGAATCCAAACCATCGGCACCAAGTAACCGTGTGCCAGGAGCAGATAGAGATTGGAAAAGTAGCGGAGCATGAGCAATGTCGTGATGGCAAACCAACGACTAAAGAGAGCTCACCCTTGACACCTAGGGAGTTCACCAAAGAAGAAATATAATCATGTTATATTTTCAAAAAAGACACGTGATCCGTGTAATCTAATTATTCTGCAAGTATTTAGTATGTACAGAAGAATGTATCAAGAATCAATGGCCAATCGGACAAGCAATCGAGCTATAGCTAGAGCCTAGAGCAGAGATGGACGTGATGGTCACGGCGGCAGGTAGAAGTATGGGACAGTCTACAGACTACAGTGGTAGTAGGAGCAGCAGGCCAACCGCCACAACCGCCCCAACGAACCCACTGACGGCCGGCCGGGAGTCCGCGGCGGCGCTGCTGTCCGTCTCCCTGCTGCTCGTCGACGGCGACGTCGGCGCGACGCCCTTGAAGTCGGGGTTGGTCCCGTAGAGGCTCTGGATCCCCTGCACGTCGTCCGTCTCCAGCTCCACCTTCCTGGTGCCCGTCCGGATGGTCGGGTACATGATGGAGCCCTGCACCGACGAGTGGCCGAGCCCCAGCAGGTGGCCGATCTCGTGCACCGCCACCGACTCCAGGTCCACCGCGCCCGAGGAGGACGACGCGCTGTCCCCCACCGTCCACGCCTCGGCGGCGTCCAGGTGGAAGCGCCCGTCCGTGGGCGAGAAGGCGTGCGCCAGCGTGCCGAGCGGCCCGTCGAAGCCCTCGCCGTCGCCGTGGTCCCCCGCGTAGAACCCGATGGTGATGTCCGCGTCGGCCCCCGGCGCCGCCTCAGTGAACCGCAGCGTGGTGGCGTCCGACCACCGCGCGAAGGCCCGCGCGAAGACGGCGCTCAGCGTGGCGCGGTCGATGGACGTGGCTGAGGTCGCGGTCAGCGCGTACGTGAGGTCGCGCCGGAACGGCGGCCACATCGGCCCGCCGGGGAAGTAGGTGTACAGGTGCCGGCCGTGCGCGGACGAGGAGGAGTTCCTGTCCATGGTGGACGTGCCGTTGATGACGTCGGCGACCCCGCAGCGCGGGGCGACCAGCTGCGAGACGGTGGACGGGTCGAGGGCCCCCGTGGCGTCGAGGCCGAAGTTGCGCTGGTACGTGGCGATGGCCGCCTCCAGGTCGGCGTCGAAGGCGTCGGTGAAGGGCGAGGAGGACGGCGCCGACGGGAGGTACCCAAAGTGGCTGAGGTAGCCCTTGAGCCGCGCGAGCCCGTCCCGCTCGTCGCCCATGTGGCAGCCCGAGAGGTTCTGGAACGCCGACCACGGGTTCGGGAACGGCGGCTCCGGCAATCCGGCCGGGAAGTGTGCTGCTGCCGGCGTGCCAACGATCACCACCGCCGCCGCCACCATGGCGGCAGCAACCAACATGGAGAGGGATGAAGAGGCCATTGGTGATGAAGCCCTCGGATCAGAGGAGACGAGGAGGTGAAGCAAGAAAACCAAGCTGCTGTCACGTAAGCTTTAAGACACCTGCTCTGCTTGCTACGTATACTACGAACTCTGACATGAGCACTTCGGTCAGCCGGCGGAACGCGGTGATCACCACGGAGCGGGAAACATCCGCCGCTTGGGCTCAGCGAAATGTCCAGTTTCGTGTCTGCTTTTCCAAAAGTTTCGTCTGGTCAAGTATGTGGTATGTGGCCTTGCGTTTGCAGAATGTTGCTGTCAAGCCGTCACACAGTCGACTCGAAAGTCGACATGATATGGCGGCATGGCATTAGAGTTGGAACGCCTTTTGGTCTCGATAAAGCCTCGATGACTAGAACGGGAGAAGCTTCTGTCCGACTTGTTGGTTTCCGGTGAGCTACACGCAAGATCCATATCGATCGAGGATCGGAGGCTGAGGTCACGGCGACGTTGAATAGGAAGGATATCGTTTGTTTCTCCTTTCTTCCAACCGCACCGGCCACGACACAGGGAAGGAGACGACGATCGAGAAGCAAACGGAACAGATGTTGATGTTTTGAATCAGCAACTTTGTCAATCAGAATTCAGAAATTAGTAGCAATACGCGACCTGCTGGTTCTGGTAATCTGCAGGTGGCCTACTGACCTAACATTCCTGCTGCTCAGGTGAGAACCCAAAGCAAACGACGAGGTAGACGAATGGGAACGCAGGCCATTCCTAGGCCAGATGCTCTGCCTGAGTGCTGTCGCGTGACATGAGCAGCTCTCGCACTTTCAAAAGACCCAATTAGAATTTCTAAAATAATTGACTGGTTCAGGTTCAGCTAAGCCCTGTATAATGTCAAGTGGGAAAAGGAATAATTCCGCCACGCCATATGAAAAGGTCATCGGGGAGTTTTCGACGTGAACCGCCGGTCTGTTCATCGCTTTGAAAAACCGTTGCGACGTCCATGAAGTCGATCAGCTTGAAAACATTACGCTGAAAGTGCCTAGATAAGGACGGGCTTAGACATTTTAAACTTTAAAGGCATTGCAGCCAATCATATAGTGATCGTGTGACCACTTCCTTTGAACGATTGCACCCGTTCTTTCTTCCTTTCTTTTCTTGTGCAGTTCCCTTCACTTTTTAGACCTTGGTACGCGGAGGTGATTACTTCAAAAAATTGGATGGCATTTATCAAATATGCAAGACAAGACTACTAATGGACACCTCATACACTCTAGAAATATCTAAACAATGATACATATACGTATCCACTATATAACGAATCAAGGGCAAATGAAATGGTGGACCAATGTAAAAATATATGTTTACTTAGACTTATGTTGAAACCCTCCGCAATATTGTTTTCTTGAACACCCAAAATTAATAGTGCAAATAATTTAGGTTCATGGCGAAACCCGTTGTAGGAATATTTATTTTGTTAAATGCTCCCAACTAAATGGTGAAAACAATTTTGATTTACGGCAGAACCCTTCGGAAGAACTTTTTTTTTCTTAAACTCTCCAATCTAAATAATGGAAGAAACATTTTCAATGAGATACAATGTTAGCGTAGCACCAGAAATGTTAGAGTAGGGTAAATATGGAAATTTTATGATTAAATTGCATCCAAGAAGAAACTTTTTCGGAATAACATTTAAGAAAGATATTGGTGGCTTGCAGTTACTTATTGGTCGATGTAGTCAAGTACTCTAAATATTGCATGTTTTAGTGTTGATGGGAGTTTCACACAAGCACTAGCGGATCAACTAAAATAGGAGAAGCAGTTGAGAGAACTACATGTAATACCATATAATCTTTGTTTGAAAAGGTGTCCACATATCTTTCTTTTGTGGGGTCTAGTTCATGGTTTTCTTCATCCGAATCATACAAGTTGAAATATAGATATCCTCTATTCTAGGTTTAGGGGTTGGATATTGAAAAGATTGATGATATTTATGCACGTAAATTAGTGTTAATCAAACATATATGCTTGTTATATTGGTATGTTGTGAACCTAAAATATTATTACAGCCTTATTGTAGTCCATGCTTTATTGAAAATTTCATGTTAGACCAAAACATTAATTGCTCAAATAAAATTGTATGCACACCATGAGAGCAAACATATGTGTGTACACTTTTTGAAGAATAGAACGTATTTTTTTAAGTACACAACAATATTATCATGTGTGTAATATCAATTTAAATCGTAATTAGGAGTCTAAGTAAACACACCGAAAAGAATTTAAGTGTAGACTGTTCACAACCATCGAATAAGTAATTATGAAACTAGATAGCTGAGTTAAGGTGCCTGATATCCAGAGTGTCCCAGCTAACTTCTTTTTGTTATATTGGTTTAGATATGAATATAGATGTACATAGGAAACGGAATGAACTACCTATAGTTTATCAACTTTACTAGAAAAACAAATTAAGGTATACTATGGGTTGGTGAACATAAAGACAACCATTTTGATAGAAGATCTATGCGTGGTGCAGATTCACATTCTATCCATTCCAATAGACGATGATGTAATTTCTATTGCAGCTGTTGGATCCTCAATGATTCAGTAATTTACTTACTAGATATATGCGTAGTGCAGAGCTGACATCATATCCATTCCAACGAAGGATGATAGAATTTCTATTGCAGCTGTTGGTTCCTCAAAGATTCAATAATTTATTCAGTAATAAGAACCTTGTGAGTCAAAGTATTAAACAATGACATCGGCGATGAAAACTAGAGCATCCCAACATAAAAGAAGATAATGAAAGCAGAAAAGAATATACTAAGACGCCTTTCAGTTCAGTCGTGCTTGTTGCCTTTCTCTGCTCTCTGCTGTAGCCCGCTCCAGCCCATGTCCATTCACAAGCTATACATGGGCTGCCCATTCTCTCATTATAAGATGGGCCAACTACGTTGGGTATCGTTCCCTAGAGGCCAACCTTCCCGAAGGAAGTTGGACCAGCGACAGCGTGACGCACTGACGCGTGGCCACCTATCTTTTTTTTTGCGAGGACGTGGCCACCTATCTGTGCGCGCATGCAGCCACGCCTCTCCCTCCCGCGCGCGTACTCCTGCGAACTCTCTCGAACACGAGTACAGCTTTTTTTTTGAGGGTAAAACGTAGCGCTTTATTGAACCATAACATTGTTCAAGATACAAAGATCGGCAGGGGGCTCCACAAGCCAAACCTGACGTCCAACCTCAGCAGAAACAGCTGATCGCGCTAGTCTATGAGCCTCATAATTGGACTCTCTTCTTTCATGCTTAAACAAAACTCTATCAAACAAACTAGAGACTACTTTTATTTCATCTAGGACTCTGCTATACTTCCCAGCATAAGCTGTAGATATATGATTAACCACAGAGAGGCAATCAGTTGCTACGACAATTCTTCGAAGCTGCAGATCTTGTGCAAGGGCTAGGGCCTCCCTGCACGCCATGGCCTCCAGAACCGACGGATCATAGATACCGTGAACGGTCAAACATGAGGCACCCAGAAACTCGCCATTCTTGCTTCGACAAATAACTCCCATGGCTCCTCCAATGTGAGACTTCGATGTTGCTGCATCGACGTTCGCTTTTGCGCAGCCATTGCTCGGGGGAATCCATTTCGGATAGTTGTTTGCCCTCTTCTTCACCTCTGCCTGAATAGGAGGAGATGCAATTGCCAAGTCCTTCAAATATCTCTCGACGAAGAGGTGGGTTGAGAGCGGACTTTGATACTCGCCTTCGTGGAGGATCTTCCGCGAGCAAACCAAATAGCCCATAACGTGACAGACAACCTTTGCGAAATCATCACGAGACAGCCGTCTCCATCAGCACAAACAGCCATTGCTTTGCCGATGTTTCTTTAGTCGGACACACGTGCTCGGTAACCTCCTCCTCCGCTAGTGCCCGTGACCGATCTTGCGACGGGACAACAAAGCGAGGAGTGTCTCCAATTATCTTGATCACCGCATATAGTGCAAATGCTAGAGGTAGCCATGTTCCTATGCATTCGACGTCGCCCGTAGGCAACGATTGTTGCGCCAACCTCCAAAGGAAAACCCTCAATTTCGAAGGTACTTGTATCTTCCAGAGTTTCTGCCACGCTCTTCCTTCCGCCTCAGAGCCTGAGGTCGAGGATCTACCCTCCAACCAATCTTCTCTGCGACGTTTTGTCTGGACCAAAACCCTGTACATTGACCGCACCGGTTAGGATGCCTGTTTTTTCATAGTGCCAAGCCCAGACATCTCTCATCCTCCTCGTGCACAACGGAATCGAACAGATAGCTTCCACATCCATAGGCATGAAAAATTCAGTCAGCAAATCCCTATTCCATGAAGCTTCTGTTGGGTTTATATAATCAGCAACTAGCATCGGTGGATTTTCCTTCATGCAACACAATGGTCGGAGCATGAAATCACGTGGTAGCCAGTTTTCATTCCAGGCATTTGTGTCTTCACCTGTGCCTATCCTCTTTATCAGGCCTTGCCTCATTGCATCCCGTCCCTCCATTATTGCTCTCCACACATGAGAGGGGGAAGACCCAACGGTAGCATCGAGGAAGCTCCCCTGCGGGTAATAAGAAGCTTTCAGAATCCTTGAGCTTAAAGCCTCTGGGTTTTGAAGGATCCTCCACGCTTGGCGAGCCAACATTGCCAAGTTAAAAAGTTCAATATCTCTGAAGCCAAGTCCTCCACAAAACTTGGGTGAGCACATTGTTTCCCAGGACACCCAATTTGGTTTCCTTTTTCCCTCCTTGCTACCCCACCAGAAATTCCGCAGCATGGAGTTAATAGACAACTACCAAGGGCAAATACAGCTAGCTCCTTTTCGTCGTTCCATCGGCAAATACAACTACCAAGGGCCCAAGGCACGCACACATGCCATGTAGCTGGCCGGATCAATGACTAACTCATACGTGCGTGGTACGGGTACAGTCGCGCCGGGTAGGTACACTGGCGCACATGAACGTACAAGTACAGTCGCACACACGGGTAGGTACAGTCGTGCACACAGGCAGGTACAGTCGCGCACACGAGTAAGTACAGTGACGCACACGAACGAGTACAGTCGCGCACACGAGTAGGTACAGTCGCGCACACGAGTAAGTACATTAGCGCACACGAACGAGTACAAGTACAGTCGCGCACAAGGGTGTAGGTACAGTCGCGTACACGAGTAAGTACAGTAGCGCACACGAGATAGATACAATCGCGGACACGAACGAGTACAGGTACAGTCGTCCATATAAGACAGGTACAGTCGCGCACAAGAACGAGTACAAATACAGTTGCTCACACAATAAAGGGAAAAATGCACCAAAAACATTCAAAATAGAAGTACTTATCGGTTCATGCACGGATACAATTAGATACACAACACGAGTACAAACATAGTAGTATAGGAAATACGAAAAAAAATATCTCGAAACCTATCAACATGTGATCTAGTTTTGAAGATCTCGACGAGAGGGTCTCAAAAGTGGAAACGGTTCGTAATTTGGACTTACGCTTCTCAAAATATTTTATTTTGTAAAAACGAATCTAGGAAAAAAAAGGAAAAGCTGACACAACCCAGCTCCCCTATCTTCTCTCTCCTCTCCACCTTGCTTCCCCTTGCGACACGTGGCGAGCAGGGAGACCACTTCCTAGGGATTTTCTGGCACCACAGTGTAGGGATTCGTAGCATAGAAAACAAAAAAATTCCTACCGCGAGAACGCAATCCAAGCCAAGATGTAATCTAGAAGACGGTAGCAACGAGGGGATGAACGAGACTAACCCTTGAATATTTCCAAAGCCTACAAGAGGAGGCTCTCGTTGCTGCGGTAGACGATCACTTGCCGCTTTCAAAAACGCGTAGAAGATCTTGACGGTGCCACAATCGGGCAGCACCTCCGTACTCGGTCACACGTTCGGTGTTGATGACGATGTCCTTCTCCCCGTTCCGGCCGGGCAGCGAAGTAGTAGATCCTCCTCGAATCCCGGCAGCACGACGGCGTGGTGGCGGTGGTGGTGGAGAACTCCGGCAGGGCTTCGCCTATGCGCTGCGGGAGTATTATGTGGAGGAGGAGAGGCTAGGGTTTGGGGACAGGGGTGGCTAGGGCGCCGACCATGGGCAGCCCTAGGTGGTGCGGCCAAGAGTGGCTGTCCCCTCCCTCTTCTCCTCATTATATAGGTGGAAATCCCCAAGAGTTGTAGTCCAAGTTTTCGAATAAGACCCCAACAACAAAACCTCCCATAGGTGGGAAACCTACTCAAGGAGGGAGTCCTACCCAAGGTGGGACTCCCAACTTTCCTTTGGGTGGGGTGGCCGGCCACCTATGGTGGAGTCCACCTGGGACTCCACCCTTTAGGGTTTGGCTGGCCATGCAAGGTGGAGTCCCTCCGGGACTCCACTTTCCATGGTGATTTCTTCCGGACTTTTCTAGAACTTTCTAGAACCTGCCATAAATGCACCGGATCATTTCCAAACTTGGAATATGACTTCCTATATATGAATCTTATTCTCCGGACCATTCCGGACCTCCTCGTGATGTCTTGGATCCCATCCGAGACTCCGAACAAAACTTCGAACTCCATTCCATATTCCATATCTACTTAAACGACATCAAACCTTAAGTGTGTCACCCTACGGTTCACGAACTATGTAGGCATGGTTGAGACCTCTCTCCGACCAATAACCAATAGCGGGATCTGGAGATCCATAATGGCTTGATGTCTACGGGAGCTTCTATTCTTGTAGACAGTGTTGGGCCTCCAAGAGCAGAGGTTTGTAGAACAGCAGCAAGTTTCCCTTAAGTGGATCACCCAAGGTTTATCGAACTCAGGGAGGAAGAGGTCAAAGATATCCCTCTCATGCAAC
Source organism: Lolium rigidum (assembly GCF_022539505.1). NCBI lineage: Eukaryota > Viridiplantae > Streptophyta > Magnoliopsida > Poales > Poaceae > Lolium > Lolium rigidum. Next base: position 232,195,946 of record NC_061509.1, read on the forward strand.
CCTGCAACCACAAAGCAAGAAGTCTCTTGTGTCCCCAACACACCTAAGAGGTGTACTAGTTCGGCGAAGAGATAGTGAAACACAGGTGGTATGAATAAGCAGTAGCAACGGTGCCAGAAAATAGCTTGCTGGCGTGTAGTTGATGGTGGTAGTATTGCAGCAGTAGTAACACAGTAAAACAGTAAACAAGCAGCGATAGCAGTATTTAGGAATAAGGCCTAGGGATTACACTTTCACTAGTGGACACTCTCAATATTGATCACATAACAGAATAGATAAATGCATAATCTACACTCTTGTTGGATGATGAACACATTGCGTAGGATTACACGAACCCTCAATGCCGGAGTTAACAAGCTCCACAATTCAATGTTCATATTTAAATAACCTTAGAGTGCATGAAAGATCAATTCGACTAAACCAAGTACTAACATAGTATGCATACTGTCACCTTCACACTATGTAGGAGGAATAGATCACATCAATACCATCATAGCAATAGTTAACTTCATAATCTACAAGAGATCATAATCATAGCATACGCCAAGTACTAACACGGATGCACACACTCGTCACCATTACACCGTGCGGGAGGAATAAAACTACTTTAATAACATTGCTAGAGTAGCACATAGATAAATTGTGATACAAAACACATTGCAATCATAAAGAGATATAAATAAGCACTTCACTATGCTCTTCATAACGAGTGAATAAGTATTCTCGTGAAATATAGCCTAAGAGACCCACACGGTGCACACACTCGTCACATTTACACACGTGGGACAAGGAGTCTCCGGAGATCACATAAGTAAAACTCACTTGACTAGCATAATGACATCTAGATTACAAGCATCATCATATGAATCTCAATCATGTAAGGCAGCTCATGAGATTATTGTATTGAAGTACATAGGAGAGAGATGAACCACATAACTACCGGTACAGCCCCGAGCCTCGATGGAGAACTACTCCCTCCTCATGGGAGCAGCGGCGGTGATGAAAATGGCGGTGGAGATGGCAGCGGTGTCGATGGAGAAGCCTTCCGGGGGCACTTCCCCGTTCCGGCGGCGCGCCGGAACAGAGACTCCTGTCCCCCAGATCTTGGCTTCGCGATGGCGGCGGCTCTGGAAGGTTTCTGTGCGTTTCGTCCAACGTAATAGGGTTTTCGCCACGGAGGCTTTAAATAGGCGGAAGGGCAGCCTCGGAGGGGGCCTGGGGCCACCACACCATAGGGCGGCGTGGCCCCCCCTCTGGCCGCGCCGTGGTGTGGTGTGGGGCCCCCGTGGCTTCCCTCCGGCGGCTCTCGGGTGTTCTGGATGGTTCCGGGAAAAATAGGAACCTGGGTCTTGATTTCGTCCGATTCCGAGAATAATTCGTTACTAGGATTTCTGAAACCAAAAACAGCAGAAAACAGGAACTGGCATTTTGGCATCTTGTTAATAGGTTAGTTCCAGGAAATGCACGAATATGACATAAAGTGTGCATATAACATGTAGAAATCATCAATAATGTGGCATGGAACATAAGAAATTATCGATACGTCGGAGACGTATCAGCATCCCCAAGCTTAGTTCTTCTCGTCCCGAGCAGGTAAACCGATAACAAAGATAATTTCTGAAGTGACATGCCATCATAACCTTGATCATACTATTTGTAAGCATATGTAATGAATGCAGCGATCAAAACAATGGTAATGACATGAGTAAACAAGTGAATCATAAAGCAAAGACTTTTCATGAATAGTACTTCAAGACAAGCATCAATAAGTCTTGCATAAGAGTTAACTCATAAAGCAATAAATCAAAGTAAAGGTATTGAAACAACACAAAGGAAGATTAAGTTTCAGCGGTTGCTTTCAACTTATAACATGTATATCTCATGGATAATTGTCAACATAGAGTAATATAACAAGTGCATTATGCAAGTATGTAGGAATCAATGCACAGTTCACACAAGTGTTTGCTTCTTGAGGTGGAGAGAGATAGGTGAACTGACTCAACATAAAAGTAAAAAAAGAATGGTCCTTCAAAGAGGAAAGCATCGATTGCTATATTTGTGCTAGAGCTTTTATTTTGAAAACATGAAACAATTTTGTCAACGGTAGTAATAAAGCATATGAGTTATGAAAATTATATCTTACAAGTTGCAAGCCTCATGCATAGTATACTAATAGTGCCCGCACCTTGTCCTAATTAGCTTGGACTACCGGGTCATTGCAATACATATGTTTTAACCAAGTGTCACAATGGGGTACCTCCATGCCGCCTGTACAAAGGTCTAAGGAGAAAGCTCGCATTTTGGATTTCTCGCTTTTGATTATTCTCAACTTAGACATCCATACCGGGACAACATGGACAATAGATAATGGACTCCTCTTTAATGCATAAGCATGTGGCAACAATTATTATTCTCATATGAGATTGAGGATATATGTCCAAAACTGAAACTTCCACCATGAATCATGGCTTTAGTTAGCGGCCCAATGTTCTTCTCTAACAATATGCATGCTCCAACCATTAAGGTGGTAGATCTTTCTTACTTCGAGACAAGACGGACATGCATAGCAACTCACATGATATTCAACAAAGAATAGTTGATGGCGTCCCCGAAACATGGTTATCGCACAACAAGCAACTTAATAAGAGATAAAGTGCATAAGTACATATTCAATACCACAATAGTTTTTAAGCTATTTGTCCCATGAGCTATATATTGCAAAGGTGAATGATGGAATTTTAAAGGTAGCACTCAAGCAATTTACTTTGGAATGGCGGATAAATACCATGTAGTTGGTAGGTATGGTGGACACAAATGGCATAGTAGTTGGCTCAAGTATTTGGGATGCATGAGAAGTATTCCCTCTCGATACAAGGTTTTAGGCTAGCAAGGTTATTTGAAACAAACACAAGGATGAACGGTGCAGCAAAACTCACATAAAAGACATATTGTAAACATTATAAGACTCCACACCGTCTTCCTTGTTGTTCAAAACTCAATACTAGATGTTATCTAGACTCTAGAGAAACCAAATATGCAAACCAAATTAGCAAGTTCTAAGTGTTTCTTCATTAATGGGTGCAAGGTATATGATGCAAGAGCTTAAACATGAGCACAACAATTGCCAAGTATCAAATTATCCAAGACATTTTAGAATTACTACATGTAGTATTTTCCAATTCCAACCATATAACAATTTAACGAAGAAGAAACTTCGCCATGAATACTATGAGTAAAGCCTAAGGACATACTTATCCATATGCTACAGCGGAGCGTGTCTCTCTCCCACAAAGTGAATGCTAGGATCCATTTTATTCAAACAAAACAAAAACAAAAACAAACCGACGCTCCAAGTAAAGTGCATAAGATGTGGCCGAATAAAAATATAGTTTCAGGGGAGGAACCTGATAATGTTGTCGATGAAGAAGGGGATGCCTTGGGCATCCCCAAGCTTAGACGCTTGAGTCTTCTTATAATATCCAGGGATGAACCATGGGGGCATCCCCAAGCTTAGAGCTTTCACTCTCCTTGATCATAGTATATCATCCTCCTCTCTTGACCCTTGAAAACTTCCTCCACACCAAACTCGAAACAACTCATTAAAGGGTTAGTGCACAATAAAAATTAACATGTTCAGAGGTGACACAATCATTCTTAACACTTCTGGACATTGCATAAAGCTACTGTACATTAATGGATCAAAGAAATTCATCCAACATAGCAAAAGAGGCAATGCGAAACAAAAGGCAGAATCTGTCAAAACAGAACAGTCCGTAAAGATGGATTTTATTACGCCACTAGACTTGCTCAAATGAAAATGCCCAAATTGAATGAAAGTTGCGTACATATCTGAGGATCATGCACGTAAATTGGCTTAATTTTATGAGCTACCTACAGGGAGGTAGACCCAGATTCGTGACAGCAAAGAAATCTGGAACTGCGCAGTAATCCAAATCTCGTATCAACCTTTCTATCAACGACTTTACTTGGCACAACAAAACACAAAACTAGGATAAGTAGAGGTTGCTACAGTAGTAAACAACTTCCAAGACACAAATATAAAACAAAGTACTGTAGCAAAATAACACATGGGTTATCTCCCAAGAAGTTCTTTCTTTATAGCCATTAAGATGGGCTCAGCAGTTTTAATGATGCACTCGCAAGAAATAGTAGTTGAAGCAAAAGAGAGCATCAAGAGGCAAATTCAAAAACAAATTTAAGTCTAACATGCTTCCTATGCATAGGAATCTTGTAGATAAACAAGTTCATGAAGAGCAAAGTAACAAGCATAGGAAGATAAAACAAGTGTAGCTTCAAAAATTTCAGCACATAGAGAGGCATTTTAGTAACATGAAAATTTCTATAACCATATTTTCCTCTCTCATAATAACTTTCAGTAGCAACATGAGCAAACTCAACAATATAACTATCACATAAAGCATTCTTATCATGAGTCTCATGCATAAAATAATTACTCTCCACATAGGCATAGTCAATTTTATTAGTAATAGTGGGAGCAAATTCAACAAAGTAGCTATCATTATTATTCTCATCAAGTGTAGGAGGCATAGTATAATCACAAAAAAATTTACTCTCCATAGTAGGTGGCACCAAAAGACCACTATCATTATAATCATCATAAATAGGAGGCAAAGTATCATCAAAGAAAATTTTCTCCTCAATGCTTGGGGGACTAAAAAGATCATGCTCATCAAAGCCAGCTTCCCCAAGCTTAGAATTTTCCATATCATTAGCAACAATGGTGTTCAAAGCGTTCATACTAATATGTTCCATAGGTTTTTTCATTTTCGCATCAAACCATCCATGTCTTAAATAAGGAAATAGAATAAGAAGCTCATTGTTGTCCATTATGCCAAACTAGTGTAAACAAGAAACAAAAAGATGCAATTGCAGGATCTAAAGGAAATAGCTTCGAGTACTTACAACGGCGAAAATAGCTTAGTAGCCGAGATCCGGAGTGTGAGTACCTTTTACCTTTCCTCCCCGGCAACGGCGCCAGAAAAGTTCTTGATGTCTACGGGAGCTTCTATTCTTGTAGACAGTGTTGGGCCTCCAAGAGCAGAGGTTTGTAGAACAGCAGCAAGTTTCCCTTAAGTGGATCACCCAAGGTTTATCGAACTCAGGGAGAAAGAGGTCAAAGATATCCCTCTCATGCAACCATGCAACCACAAAGCAAGAAGTCTCTTGTGTCCCCAACACACCTAAGAGGTGTACTAGTTATGAGCAGTAGCAACGGTGCCAGAAAATAGCTTGCTGGCGTGTAGTTGATGGTGGTAGTATTGCAGCAGTAGTAACACAGTAAAACAGTAAACAAGCAGCGATAGCAATATTTAGGAACAAGGCCTAGGGATTACACTTTCACTAGTGGACACTCTCAACATTGATCACATAACAGAATAGATAAATGCATACTCTACACTCTTGTTGGATGATGAACACATTGCGTAGGATTACACGAACCCTCAATGCCGGAGTTAACAAGCTCCACAATTCAATGTTCATATTTAAATAACCTTAGAGTGCATGAAAGATCAATTCGACTAAACCAAGTACTAACATAGTATGCACACTGTCACCTTCACACTATGTAGGAGGAATAGATCACATCAATACCATCATAGCAATAGTTAACTTCATAATCTACAAGAGATCATAATCATAGCATACGCCAAGTACTAACACGGATGCACACACTCGTCACCATTACACCGTGCGGGAGGAATAAAACTACTTTAATAACATTGCTAGAGTAGCACATAGATAAATTGTGATACAAAACACATTGCAATCATAAAGAGATATAAATAAGCACTTCACTATGCTCTTCATAACAGTGAATAAGTATTCTGTGAAATATAGCCTAAGAGACCCACACGGTGCACACACTGTCACCTTTACACACGTGGGACAAGGAGTCTCCGGAGATCACATAAGTAAAACTCACTTGACTAGCATAATGACATCTAGATTACAAGCATCATCATATGAATCTCAATCATGTAAGGCAGCTCATGAGATTATTGTATTGAAGTACATAGGAGAGAGATGAACCACATAGCTACCGGTACAGCCCCGAGCCTCGATGGAGAATTACTCCCTCCTCATGGGAGCAGCAGCGGTGATGAAGATGGCGGTGGAGATGGCAGCGGTGTCGATGGAGAAGCCTTCCGGGGGCACTTCCCCGTTCCGGCGGCGCGCCGGAACAGAGACTCCTGTCCCCCAGATCTTGGCTTCGCGATGGCGGCGGCTCTGGAAGGTTTCTGTGGGTTTCGTCCAACGTAATAGGGTTTTCGCGACGGAGGCTTTAAATAGGCGGAAGGGCAGCCTCGGAGGGGGCCTGGGGCCACCACACCATAGGGCGGCGCGGCCCCCCCTCTGGCCGCGCCAGGGTGTGGTGTGGGGCCCCCAGGGCTTCCCTCTGGCGGCTCTCGGGTGTTCTGGATGGTTCCGGGAAAAATAGGAACCTGGGTCTTGATTTCGTCCGATTCCGAGAATATTTCGTTACTAGGATTTCTGAAACCAAAAACAGCGAGAAAACGAGAACTGGCACTTCGGCATCTTGTTAATAGGTTAGTTCCAGAAAATGCACGAATATGACATAAAGTGTGCATATAACATGTAGAAATCATCAATAATGTGGCATGGAACATAAGAAATTATCGATACGTCGGAGACGTATCATGGCTCCCACATATTCAACGATGACTTTTGTGATCGACTGAACCATTTACATACGATACCGATTCCCTTTGTCACGCGATATTTTACTTGTCCGAGGTTTGATCATCGGTATCTCTATACCTTGTTACCGTGGTATGTGGTCTCTTATGAACCATTCATATGCTTGCAAGCTATTAGACGACATTCCACCGAGAGGGCCCAGAGTATACCTATCCGTCATCGGGATGGACAAATCCCACTGTTGATCCATATGCCTCAACTCATACTTTCCGGATACTTAATCCCACCTTTATAACCACCCATTTACGCAGTAGCGTTTGATGTAATCAAAGTACCTTTCCGGTATAAGTGATTTACATGATCTCATGGTTGAAAGGACTAGGTAACTATGTATCGAAAGATTATAGCAAATAACTTAATGACGTGATCTTATGCTACGCTTAATTGGGTGTGTCCATTACATCATTCATATAATGACATAACCTTGTTATTAATAACATCCAATGTTCATGAT
>NC_061509.1:232203261-232248218 GCF_022539505.1 Lolium rigidum
ACGGAAACTTGAAAGTGTTAAAAAAAATGGGTTGCACCGTAACTAGTTGCGGAATACTTGGGTGCAACTCATTTTTATATGACACTTCTAAGTTTCTAAAAATACAAACTAAAATTATGGACCTACATTGTGTTGTATCTTTTGCATCTGTGAAGTTTCATCCGAAAATATGATCATATTTGATCTACACAAAAAAGAACAAATGATGTGTAAGTAGTACATGAAACTGTTCACCTATGTCTTTTTTTTTGCACAGGTCACATATGATTCATATTCTGAAACAAAAATATCCAGGTTCAAAACATATAGCATAACCAATGTCTACAATTTTAATTTACATTTTTCGGAAACTTGAAAGTGTCAAAAAATAGGGTGCACCCGCAGCTAGTTGCGGAATATTCGTACTCCATTTGAGAGATGTTTGGTGACATTAAAATAAAACAAAAAGTACTACTCCATTTGTCCACTATGATAAAATGTTTTGGTTTTTTCTTTTGAAAATGCAGATATCTAGATGCATTTTACTGCGTAGTTTCACTCGTTTGATCCGTATCTACTTCACATTTAAATATCTAAAACGCATATTACCTCTGTTTCAATGAATAAGGCGTACACATATTTCAAGATAAACTTTGACCGAGAAAATTGAGCAACAAAATCTTGATTTGCGGGAGGTGGAGGAGAGTTAGATTGGATCCAGAGGTGAAGCTAGAGTTCTAACAATTTGCGGGATTCTGACGAATTCTTTTCTGTTTTCGCTAATCAGTTAGGGCACGTACAGTGAAGTGATGTCAGCCTTATTTTAGAGAGGTGCTTTGGCGCCTTGCATACTTTCATTACGGCAAGCTACCAGATCCACAAAGCACGCAGCACAATCTATGCCCAATCTTTTGCTTTGACGTTTGTCTCTTTCTTGATTTTGCAGCGGCAATTGTGGGTGGCTTTGCACAATCCATGCAAGCATGCGACAATCCTACATGTCTGCATCTTCATCCCGTGATGGGAACAAGTCCACACGGCATCCTAGTTTTCTAACTACCTGAGTGGAGGACTGCAGGTTTTCCCTCGTTTCTCATTGGCATGCTGAGTTATAAATAAGGTTCTAAAGTATTTTTTAGGGAAAAAATAGTTTGGAACCTTCTTTATAAAGTATTAGCAACACTCGGACATGATCTCGCAGGTTTGCAGTCCAGATAAATCTTTCTGCACTGTCCTGGCTGTCGAGCATTTGTTTTGGTTTTTGGTGGGAGACAACGATGTAGATGGGACGAGATGGGTGGCATTTTCCATCCTCGGCACGAAGCGCCCAGCTCACGTTTGCAGTTTTGACCTTGCTTCGCCGATCACGCGAGCGAGCTATATGTAACAAATGGCTGCTGCCTAGCGTCGCCAGATTGCCTCTAACGTGCGAGGCTGTCATGCCGTTTTGAGTTTCAGGTGCTCTACAGGTAGGAGAGCTAGTCGATCGTTGGCGATATCGATCTCAGTTACAAACTTCCTTATGTGAACATGCCAACTGAATGAGGAATTCTTCTTTTGGATGATGTAAGCTATAGTCAAGTAGGTAAAGGATGATGTAGCTTGTAGCTTACTTCCGATCTTCTTTTGGAGAAGGTTGCTTCTGATGAACATGCCAATTTAATAATCTTTACAACACATGGTGATTGGAATGCTCGCTTTATAGTATTGGATTGATAGATTCCACATGCTTCTTCAATCGTACTACACCATTTTGCTGCAGGACTTGGTACAAACCGGATGCAGGGGTAGAAACAAGTTGAGATGAAAATGCATCTCCTACTACATGCATCTCCATGCATTTGTATAGAACCTGTAACTGTAAGAACTCCGGCCGCTGAGCGCGCACAGCCTCCAAACAACCAAAGAAACTGGACAAATTAACCCACCATCTACTGTATGTTTTCCTACCTATAATCCAAGATTAGATTATCATGGAAGAAACGAACGATCGATCGATCGCAGCTAGCGCGCAATGTACATAAACATGATGCCGGCCGTATTGCTCAATCAGTTGTTGTTGGCCTGCTGTTGTCCATGGGGGAGGAGCTTGAGCGCCTCCAAGAAGGTGATCTTGAGCCTGCCCAGGTGCGGCCTAACGTTCTGCTTGTCGAGGTACACCGTCTTGAGCGCGTTCCAGCCTTGCTTGTGGATGGAGTTCGGGTCCCTGAGCACGGGGTGGTCCTTGGGGTACTGCTCGCTCAGCGTGGTCTCGTCGAGCTGGATCATGTACTCCATGTAGTGGATCTGCATGTCCGCCGACGGCTCCTGGAAGGTGCTCCGGGCGAGCCACTCCAGCCCGCCGTAGGGCACCACCTGGATGAGCACGGCGCCGGCGGGGAGGAAGACCATGTTGGTCAGCCCGGCGCCGTGCACGCCCACCATCACGTCCGCCGAGTTCACCAGCCGCGCGAACTTGGACACGTCCGAGGTGATGTCCGGCTCCCCGACGCGCACGTCGAACCCCAGGCTCATGGCCATGTCCGCCATGGCGCGCTCGTTCAGGAACGCGCGCGAGCTCCGGCGCGCGATGATCAGCAGCCGCGGCCGCCGACGGATGTCCCACCGGTCGCCGCTGGGTTCCGCCGTGGCGCGCTCCAGCCCGAACGCGCCACGCAGCATGGCGCGGAAGTCCACCATGGAGGACCCCGGCGGCGCCTTGGCCGCGTCGATGCCCAGCTCCTTGTGGAACGTCGGCCCGACCACGACGTTGCGGAAGCACCGGACCTCGTCGTCGTTGTCGATGTCGATCACCTCGTGCTTGCTCAGCTGCTGGAAGATCTGCAGGTACCGGTTGGTCCACCACGACTTGAAGCTGCTCACCAGGAACTGCACCTCGCCCGCGAACCGGTGCGCCGTGATGAACGCCGGGATGAGCACGTCCGTGTAGTCGTGGAACAGGTTGCCCGTGAACCCGCCCGTGGACATCACGAACGCCGTCGCGGAGCTGTTCACCGTGCACTGCGGTGGAGGAGGCGCCGCGCCACCGTCGGAGGAGAGGGGCCGGAGTGTCCATTCCTTGACGTGCGACTGCGCGAACGCGTCGTGCTTCCGGCAGTACGGCTTCACCCTCCACTCGTGGTCCAGCGGGCCGACGTTGATGGTCTGGCTGCGGCCCTGCACGCGGACGTCGCCGGCGGCCTCGCACGTGTCCGACCGCCGGCTCGTCTCGTAGCACACCGGTTTGATCACGCGGTCCGTGGCGTCAACGGTGACGACCGGGGTACTCGCGCTTACGCCGCCGCCGCCGAACGTGTCGGCTGATTTGGTGTGAGCTTCTTCTTTCTCCTCCTCTGCTGCAAATTGCAAATTCAGCTCAACATCAGATCTGGTGGGGGCTGCTGAGCTCCACAAATTGCATTCGATTTCCACGCATGAGAATGAATTGGTCGCACGAAACTTACCAGTTGAAACTGCAGCTTCATCGGCGGTCTCCATCTTGACGCTGCCCTTGCTCACCAATCCCTGCTGCTCCTCCTCTGCTTTGATGGCATCCCCTGTTTTGCCTACAGCACGGAACCCAGCCAAGGAAAAGGTCAAACCGCCGCCCAGGATCACCATTTCAGAACCAAGAACACAAGAATGAATCAACACAATCAAAGATCCAAGTGTTTGATCGCTTACCGATGGGGGAGAACCTTGCCCTGATGACGGAGAGCAGGAGGAGGGATCCGAGCATGAAGGCGATCAGCGCCGCATTCCCCAGCCTCCGCCCCTCTGCTCTCGAAAGGTTCCTGTTGGACTTCATCGTCCCTGACCTCTTCTTCCTTCTCTCTCTGGGTGCTTTCTAGGACTAACAATCAAATCTTTATCTATGGACAAGGCTTTTATAGGAGGAAGACGGGGCAATGAACTGCGTGAGCACTTCTACTCGTCTTGTCGTTGAACAGGGCAAAGGTTGAAATGGTAGTGGTTGACCGGGAAGGCGACGGCGACAATGAAAGCCTAACACGCGACCATGACACGGTGTGGCAGACGTGGAAGAGGCCAGCTTCTCTGGGAAAGGAAAAAGGGCAGGAGAGACTTGGGAGCATAGCGCCATCAAAAGTGACGCACCAGATCAGTTCCATGGCTCCAAGCTCGCTGTTCTGTCAGCGCCGCGACAGTAACTAATCGCGCCTATCGACGCCCAGGCGTTGCTGTCGTCTGTTAGCTCGGGGCGTACCTAGTTTACTCACTTCGAGGCAGATGGCACCGTTGGAGAAAAAGCAGGCGACGGAACTCGATTTCGGGGGTTCCATGGCCGCAAGCTCCTTGTCTTGTCCTCGCGACAGTAACTGCCGATGGATGAGTTTGCTTCACCCACCGACGAGTTTTGGGGTTATTTTTGGCTGTTAGCTTCATGGATGATCTTTGACTTGCACTTAATTAGTGTTGCCTTAATTATCTCACAATATAAGGAAAGAAAATTAATGTTAACCTTGCTACCCTTTAGGTTGTGTTGATGCAAATCCAATATTCATGACTTTACGTAGTAGCTATAGGCTATCTCCAACGGCCACCCGCATAACGGATCGTATTTTAGTTTGATTTTATCTGGATGCAGTGGTCCATGTACAAGTGAAAATCCGCGGTCCTAACGGCGGCCTGTATTTTATTTGCGTCCTAGAAAATGAGTGTCTTTTAAAATTCATATTTAACATTGTCTGTCACAAAAAAAATAGAAAATACACCAAAAATAATAGAAGGCAAAGTTGCAATACAATAAGTTCAAATACAACAGGCTGGCACACTAGAGTTTCGAAAGCATGATACACAAATCACATATCTCGAGCTAAAATGATCTTTTCTTCTTCTTGAGCCATGCCCGGTGAATAGGGTCCATGTCATCGGTCAAAGGGGCCGCCATGATCTTGGCCTCCTCGCTGAGCAAGGCGATGTCCAACTAATTTTGCTTGTTACCCACCTCCTTTGCGGCCACGTGGGCATTGATTCCTTCAATCTCGAGCTTCTTGGTTTGTATCTCATAGTAGTTCTTGACGGTCTCTTCTTTTTCCCTCCGCTTTTTATCGTCCCTCTTCTCACTCGACACCTTCTTGTCGGCAAGAAGCTTCTTGATTGTCTCCATTACTGCTAGCGAGGAGGTATCTCACTTGGCCTCCGGCTTGGAGCTGATCTGTCCACTCGGCCTCTTCAGCGGTGCACTACCCGCACTTGGGGCCGCACCATCAACATTGATGACATTGGATTCTCCGGGCGCGATAGTGTCATAGGTGTTGGAAACATGCCCTAAGGCAAACATGGATGCTGTATTTTCTAATGTATTCATAAAGTAAGGTTGTCCTTGTATGAACTCTTGCATATATCATCGAATACGTGATTCGGTTGTGGAACTATATGCTTATGTTGTTCATACTGTGCAAGTCGGCTGATGACTAATCGGACATACACGGACTCAGCTAAAGTGTATAGCGAGTCGGACTGACCCACATTGAGACGCAACAAGCAAAGTCGTCATTTGCATGTCTCTATCAATGTAATCCATAGACCTGAGGTTGTTGCATGATTCGATAAGGCAGTTATAAAGGCAGAGTTCGGTTCGACTGAGAAACAAGCTGCGTGATGTGACATGGATAACGAAGATGGGATTTTGCCTCTTCACTTGATATGATTTAGAAAGCATGGCCATGCGCGACTCGGTTAAGTGTTAACCGAGGCGATCGACTAAGGGTTAGTCGGGTGAATCACATATCATGTATCGAGAAGAGAGTTGAGCTACAAAGTTGACACATGTAAAATGTATCCATCAATTTTTGTGTTTATTATACGATATTCATTGATATTTGCATCATATGTGAGGCTCCCAGCATGTTTTACATTGATTTAGGGATTTTTCACAAAGTCTCCCTATATTTGTTTCTGATGATGCAGAACAAATCACTATTTTGCGTATTTTTGAATTATACGGACCTTCCGAATTTCAAATGGACCCAATTTTTTTATTGCAATGCAATTATTTTGGGAAATACTAGAGACTAAGAAGAAGCGTCGAAGAAGGTCAACGAGAAGGTCAACGAAAACGCAATAGAGAAAGCATATGAAATCCGTTTTCAATGAACTAGAGCTTCTCATTGAGCTTAACACAAGCTCCAGATCCTCTCATGGATAAGAACTAAATAAGAACCAAGAAAGATGACCTCAATGATCCAAAGATTTAAGCTCTCTCCGAGATACAATGAAGTTACTCACTTGAGAGCTCCTCTTAATAGTACGCCTATCTATCCTATAACCCGGTCTCACAACTAACACCACGAGACCGATAAGGAACAAACCCTATCGAGTTCATACATTTGCCTTACGCATATTTTACTTGAGGTTGATGATGACGATCTTGTCCACCTCACGATAGCATATTGCCCCATTTCAAGTTGCTTATTGTTGTTCAACACGATAGGAGTTGAACTTAATGAGTTGGCCCCTTCATGAATTGCATTGATCAATATTCTTTTGCTACCCAGACAGTGGCGACGCTTGCTGAGAGGGAAAAAATTGCACGATTTTGGACTAAATTACACCCCCACTCCCCCTAAAAAAAACTTTCCCATAGCAGAGCATAGATAACATAGACGAAGTAGGAAAGCCAGGAAAGGCCATTGAGCCCACTGGAGCTCAGCAGCTCGACCATGGCGACATAGCCTAGAATCAGGTATCGTTAGGATCTTGCATTAATGTCAGTTGAGGCACGATAGGTCAGAAAGATGGGAGATCACTCCAACATATGCAGAGATCTTTGAAAAGAACAAAACGTTCCCGTGGGGTTTTTCGTTACAACCTCTCACGGCCAGACTTCAGGAATTTGCTCTTTTCAATTATCCATCAACCATCTTTCATATCAGATCTTCTCTACTCCTCAACACAACAAAACAAGCTCAATAACCACCTTCCTACATATCTTTCAAATCATTCCTATTCACCATCGACTGTATCAGAGGGACCGTTCATCTCAACAGAGGGATGGCGCCTTGTAATGTCGAGCATGACGAGGCACACTTATGCCATACCGACATCAACACGACGAACATGCATCACATTCCTCACGGACAGAGCTCCTCAACTGATGGCAACGTTGGCCACGGCTTCCATCTATCCTGGCAGGAGCCATGTATGCATGGCTATCAATACAAATACCAAGCTTAGGCTCCTAATTGAATCGACCAACTTGTACCTAGCTAGCTGCACAAACATGCTAGCTTCACCTCCTAGTTCCACTTATATATACGGATAGGCAGGAGAATTAGACCAGCCGTTCATGCATAGGATAATCAGCAAGCTGGTTTTGTGAAAATTTTGGCATGACTTACCCCTTTTATGGACATTTTCATCACATGGCAAATGCTGGATAATAAAGAACTCAACTAACAAGTTTATTTGGGGACATAAATGCAAGTTAGGAGACTACATTTACAAGTTGTGATCTGGAGTATCACAATTTACAATTCAATTGTACATGAATTTGTCACAAAAGCATTTTAGAAGAATACTAATTAAGCTACCTACTTCAAGTCTTTAACTTCTCTTTTTCACCTGCAAATCAGGGACAAGAAATGGGATTAAGCACTACGAGCTTAACCTTGTGAGAGCACTAACTTGACAAATATTTAGAGATGCTACAGAAGCAAAAACCAGCTAGCCAGTAATTCATCCAAAGGCAACTCTTGATGAGGCAACATGCAACAAATAATTAGGCAGCAACACCTATAGGCCAGCTAGAACAAAATATATCTACAACATCAATACCATGAACATTCATCATATTAGGAGCCAAGCTCTTATTCAATGTGCACAAACAGATATGTCTAGCTCAAGACTAGTGTCACTCGGTTCTAGTACCAAAACAATGTAGAACCAATAATACCGAATAACTGTCAAGACACTATAATAGCCAGGCGTAGATATATTGCCACAGAACAAGCAAAGCATCACCCAGTCAACAGAATACCAACTAGCTGTGTTCATAAAAAAAAATAGGTCAACGGCACAAAACAATCAACCACAGTGGCTTAAGGGAAATACTACCTGTAACAAACCAGGCCTACATGTCAATTTCATAGAAACACAAATTAGAAGCTACATGGCCAAATGACCACGAGCGCCATAATTCAGGGTATTGCTCATCGAATAGATGGCCAAAACACATCACAGCCATGACAGAGCACATGGAGGAGAAAAACCCTAAGAACTTACCTAAACCACAGAGCTGAACAAGAGGCAACTGATGCCATCACATAGCATGGTGAACTTGCCACCATCATGACAATATCTCCTTGTCCCCAGGGTCTTCCAGCTTCCTTCCAGGTGATGATGCATCAGGCTGCAGCAGCTAATGTTCTAGCTAGCTACCCTGGTTGTCATTTACTACTCTTCGTAGTCCTTGAACAAGAACAAAACATGGTCAACTCTAGAGTTGTAGTGAGAGTAAATAGATACAGCTATGTTTCTTTTAGATTTGTTCTGCTTTGATATTTTGCAACCCCAAAAGCTCGTTAGCTTAGAAGTATTTAGGTGCAACTAACGATTAATACCTACCCCATTTTCTTGTTTTCGGTTACAACAACAGGCATCAGTGCCCAATATATATAATATCAAGAATTATATGAGGTGTCTATACTGTTAGTGTATTACAAGTTTACAACAGGCATCATCACTACCACAAACAACAGTGATTAAGCCTAGATTTCTTCCAGTAGAAAATGATAGTGCAGATAAAAGGAAACTTCTAGTTGTAGACAAATATTACATAATAAACTGACAATGCCTATTGTATGGTTCTGTTGCAATGGTCAAGCAAAAGTGAGGGCCTACTGAACAAAAATAAAGGACAAACCTGTCGATCTAAAGCTAAGAATAACATTCTTCATGCAACAGGGCGTTCACCAGATGAAACCAACTTATGTTTCTCCTCATCATACTCGGCACTGTCACTATCATTCTTATGTTGTTCTGATGCCTGTTCATGCTGTGGTGCTGCAATATGTCCTTTTGCAGTAACTGATTGCTGGTAGAGTACTCCACCAGCTAGAGTGAACAGAAGGCTAACCAAACCAAATGCGCTCGCGTGCTTGTCCCAGATCGTCACATTGATCGCCACTGTGAGGAACTTGTTCACAACCCCAGTTACCGTGAATGCAGTGGCAGAGATTGCTTTCCTAGCCGCGAAGCCAAAGAAGCTGATGAGCAATCCAAACATGCATGACAATGCTACCGCAACAAAGACGTTGAGCTGGAACCAACTCTCACCCCGTGATTTGACAGCTGAGAAGACCGACTTGTGCTCCCCTGTCAAAAACCAAAAGATGGGGGAAATCATGAGCGAAAGAAGGTTATTGTACAGCACATAACCCCATGTGTTCAGACCCAGACTCGTAACAATATGCTTGATGTACACCATCTCCGTTGTAATTGTCACCAGATAAGCAAGCGCCCACGAGTATGCTGTGAGGCTGAAGGCGGAATCTGTTATCACATAGCCAACTGCTCCTCCCAATATGATTACAAGGGATAAGAATGTGAGCTTGGAAGGGCATGGTTGCTTCCGGAAGAATGTGTCGGCAAGAGCAACCAAAAGCGGAGTCAAGGATCTGAAAACTATAAATGTGTCCACATTGGCATGAACGAGGAGGTTTGTGTTGGTGAATATTGCAAGGTAGAAGACAACAGCAGCTGGTGCGAATTTCTTGGCAGTCTCCAGGTTGAAGGAATCATGGCAAAGAAAACCTAGCTTTCCAAGGCCCCAAACACCAGCAGCAGATGTAAAGTACTGTAGCGTAGTCAGGACGCCAGGGTAATTGAACTTTGTGACAGCATACTTGTTGATGATTGCCAGCAAGCTCGAGCACAAAGCATAGCCTATCACAAGGCTGCTTGTGGCGTGGTGTTTCTTCGCCATGAGATCAGATTATTTACCTGAAATTGGTAAGGTAACAACAAGCATGAGAAACCGAACCAATGCATATTATTCTATAGAACTGCAAGATACATCAGGCATTTTATAATTTTATTTTGCTTATAAAGAACTAATTACAGACGTCCATAAATAAATACACATAAACACACAAGCATGTAAGTACTTGTCAAATTACTACATGGCCACTAAATAAAACTGAGATGCCCAGATCAGCAACATAAGCATTAGAAATATCAACAGGCAACAATTTCTTAGCTGGCCCTTGTGGCATATGATTACAGTTGACATCGTATTGAACTAAATGAAGCATGTTCCAGTTGCATATGAATCATGACAACAGAATTACTACAACTAAGACACCAAAGCTGAAGTGGTGTTCTCCCAACTACCAAGTGCAATATGAACCAGCAACATATTTCAGTTGCGAACACTATAGATTCAGCATTTGTCATGTTGTTTAGCTTAAGCTGTATGTGGCAGGGACTCATAAGCCCCCTTTTTTTTCAAGTGTGGAATATGCATTCACTGATTCACCGCCAATCAACTGGCTGGAACCAGTGCACGATTGACTCGGCACTAATTACTGGAAAAATCATACTAGTACTCAAGAAAGAAACTCCTAAATGAGTGAGGCGTCCTAACTTCACCACGAACCAATTCAAACACCAAGATGGAAAAATCATACTAGTACTCAAGAAAGAAACACCAAGAAAGAAACTCCTAAATGAGTGAGGCGTCCTAACTACACACACCTGCCCATTCTATTTTGGGGGAATTTCCCGCGCGATCTCTGGTTGGCTTGATGGCTTCCCATCAACCATGAGCGACGGACCTTCGCGTCGCAATCAGACCCAAGAATTTTTTACTCTTTCTAGATGAATCCAGCCAAGATTCAGCGGGGCGCGGCAGCTATTTAAGATTTGGGGAAAAGGGGCAATCAGCTGAATCAGAACAGCGCTAGATCACACAGGCAATAGGAAACAATAAAAACAAATTTTTTGGCGTTTCATTCTAGCCAAGAATCTACTCCACCAAGAATGATTCGAGCGCCCAATCTCAGATGCGCGTGGCAAGAACAGGAAAAGGTAGGACGGGGAAGAACACTTTTCGGATCACAGATCCAAGAAAATCAACCAAACAATGGAACTGAGAGAGAAAGATAGGCGTACCGGGAGAGGAAGAGGTGCGGGCAGGTCAGCATCCGCCAGGGCTTCTGGCAGCCTGCGGTGCGGTGTGTGTGGCTAGCAATGGGTGGAAGAGGAGTTGATGATTTATGGACAGTACTACTGTACTAGCTGCACACTTCGTGCTAATCACGAGCAAACCATTAAACCTTGGCAAGGAGGTCCCCGTCGGCCGCCGGTGAGACAAGGCTTCAATTGCACGATAGCCATAGCAGCCCTTCCCTCCAATATTGTTTTGTTTACTGAATTTATAAATCTGTTTTGACTAGTACACTACTCCCTCTATGCTAAAATATAGTGCTATAAGATTTTTTTCAAAGTTAAACCGGTGAATTTTGACCAAATTTATAATAAGAAATATCAACATTTAGAATCTCAAACCAACACCATCGAATTCATCATAAAGTATATTCTAATATGGTATATATTAGATATTGTAGATATATATAATTTTATCAATAAAATTGGTCAAAGTTAGGACGCCTTACTCATTTTAGGAGTTAGTAATTAGTGCCAAGTCAATCTTGCACTGGTTGATTTTTTTTTGCAAAACTCGGTACAAATGTAAACGTTCATACGTACGTACATATACTCATCCATATGAACGTACGCACGCACACACACCCTACCCTGAGAGACCGAGTCAAAGAAATTGATCTGATGGGTCTTGAGATGGACGAAGCCACCATGGACGTCTTCCACTGAAGAATATTTCACCTTTTAATGAGACACTAAAATGTCAAATCTGGGATTTAAACTATGATAAACTGGGGGTGTCACAACCCTCCCGTTGATCTCCAACTAGTTGATTGGCGGTGAATCAGGGAATGCATATTCCACACTTTAGAAAAAGGGCTTATGAGTTCCTGCCACAAACAGCTTAAGCTTAAAAAACATGACAAGTGCTGAATCTTTAGTGTTCGCAACTGAAATTGGGAAGTTGGGCTGGGCGTCTGGGATTTCTTAATGGGATGGGCTCTACTATTTTAGGATATTCGGGTGCCGAGACTATAGGCCCGAATTCTCTGAAATATATTCGGGTATTTGAAACAGCATCTCAAATACATGATCAGGTTTTTCGGGTTCAAGATATACGGGTTCAGGATCAGGATATTCGGGTTCGGGATTCGGGTTTAATGCCCGGAGTGACTTCGGGGCACTAAAAGAGAGGCATTTGCCAGGAAATCATGGTCCAAATGAAAACGAAAATCCAAATGAAATATGGTCAGATTGTGTACTAACAGTGGTCTCACGACTCATTAGCACCCATTGTCGAGCACTCAGAACAAAAGAATCATGTAGGGCTTGTGATTCCTCTTCCTCGATTCAGTTCTGTAAATAGGGTAGCAACAGCCAAGAGTTTCTAGTGCTTGAAGACGATCAGAGCGGCCGTGCAGTTATCCTTGCACCGCCTCTCGCGAACAGCCTCCTTCACCAGACACCGCACGGCGAGCGTGGCTGAAAATGTCTCCTGAGTGGTACAACAAGGTACAGTGAGATGCTTAGGGTCAAATGAAATTTATCGGAGGTATGAAAATATGTTTACGTCGGTGCGATAAATAATAAGAATCATTGTTGAAGTTGTAGATATTGACACGATCTCCTAGGTTCATACTGCATACAATATATATAGATTTAACGTTGTAGATATTGACAGATTTTTCTATAAATCAACTGAAACTTAAGAGAAGCATGACTTAGGAAAAACCCAGCAACTTCAATTGTTTTGGAACATAGGGAATATATTGCTATGTGGTGAATTTCCTGCAGAGTTTAGGTAGCCACGCCAGCTGCAACGCATATGCCAGAGCTCTACCATGTATACATGGGTAATCTAGTCCATAGGAGAATGGGTAGCATAAATTTCACTACAGAAAATAGGCTTACAACTTAATTTTAGCATCATCTAATCAAAGCCTAATCAGTTTTCACCTCAGTACAGATAACTTATAAGCAAATAGTGGGTAGAAGAAACAAACGTATATAAAAGTTACAAATTACTTAACACCTATAATTGCTTCTGGACAAATTCAACAACATCACTTGGTCCAAATACCTGGGATACATAACAAATTAGACTCGACATAAATATGATTGAAGGAGTCCAAATGAGGCAAAAACTCCCCATAAGCCATCACAGCCAAGAATGATGAAATGATCCTTCTTTGTAAGTTCAAACGAATGTACATCTGGTGTTGCAATTAACCCAACCTGCACAGTAGTTGATTGATAAATGTTGATGCTCCACGAAGTTATTTTTTTACAGATAGCCTTCTTATCTTTTTTTTAACACGTGCCTTCTTATCTGTTCAACACTGGCTTTAAGAAAGCATGCTGAAGGAGTGAAGGAGTATGTATTACAGTATTAGTAGGCATGCAGCACACGCTTTTTTTTTCTCTAGTTTTTTTTTACGCTAAATTAGATTTATTTGTTAGTTTGGCTTGACATAGCTACGTCTGCAAAATAAGTGTCTATGTTTTCCCAGAATTTGGATAGAACATTTGACAGCAGTTGTAAAATTATCTCTCTAATGAGAGTACCACATACTAATGTAAAGCATTGAATTTTTGAAAGTTTTGGATGTAAGCAACACAACGTAAGAACTGACAACTGAGTAACTGAGATAAATTAGAATTGCAAGCCCAAAACTGTATCTAACTGATGTGCTCTCTATACAAAAGACCTGTATTTTCATGAACGAGCCATGCTAACCAAGTACGTACCTCCATTATTGCATTGTTTCTAATTCCTACCATTTTAACAAAAAGAGGGGAGATGGTAATCAGGAGGGAATCATTATCTAGAGAACATCTCAACCATTCATCACAACACTGGTGATACTCAAATAGTATATTTTCCATATACACAAACAGAATAGCAGGTTAATTTTATCAGCAAATAAGTTTACAACAGTAAACCTTCTTAAAGTGGCGATCTCCAAAAGCTCTAGATACTTCAATGCGTCCTTGCATTCTCCCATTAGGACCAACAGAACCCCCAGGCTTTACAGCACAAGGTTAAATGAATCGTGAGCCGGGATATATCAAAATAAGAGCTCAATATGCAATATGTAGTGGTAAGATGCTCATCCAATACTGCATTCAAACATTAGACCGATAACAAAAGGAGCAAATGGGACAACATGAGAAAATGAATCAAGGAAAGGACAACACTTTTGAACTTATCACAAACCAGCTAGTTCCTATCACTAACAACTGGCAGCAATTAGGGTAAAAAGTTGGCATGTGTTGGATGCGCAATGGAAATGCTAATATTCTAATGCTTGAGAAAGTCCTTCGAACAAACTGTAATGAATTTCAGAGCTTAAATTCGGTATAATTACCAAAATCAGATTTTCCCCCTCTACTTATTACCATAATCTGATCTCATTTGACAGAGACTGGGTGCCAGGAAAAAGATGCAACATGATTGCAATGGCAACCATAGAATAACCAGGGAATTGATTCCTTTGGAACATGCATAACTAAGCAAAACTAAAGTTAGGAGGGACAACTGAACTAAATGCTGGAACTACATAGCTATTAGCCTTCTGGATTCTCGACCACTCTTGCGGAAAGATGGCTTTATGTTCTCTCGTCAAAACAATGGCCTTCAGTAGACTTCTAGTATCAACCACTGGAACTTCGTCATCAGTTGAAGTAGAACGAGCTAATACTGCCTTAGCATCCCCGGCATTCGCAACCACAACCTGGAACATGTCAATAAAGAGCAGCTTAAGCAAAAAGGATTGCATAACTAGATTTGCATTTCAATTGAGATTTGATTTGGCATGTAAAATGTGTGAAATGCATAAGCTATGCATCTCAAATAAAATAATTAGCATTCAGTACCCAAATGACAACACCACACAATGGGTTACTTATGCATGAGAACAAAAACTAATGCATGGATTATTATGTTTGTAGATTAGAAACGGTAAATTATGCCGCGGTATGCTGAGTTGCAGACTTAAAGGTAGGAATGTGGGTATAAATTAATTTATTATAAATAAATGAAGAATCGCTGTCTTCAAGTCAGGGAATAGACATTAAACCCTATGTATACTGAAGAAACAAATGGCCTCATAAATCCTGATTCTATACGGATTTTAAATTCGATAACCAAAAATAATTCCAGGATATGACGCATATAAACTTATAAAGAAAGAAGAAAATCCCTGGTACTATAAACTGACCATCTGTCCCAAGACCCAAACACATACAGCTGTTGCACCATCTTGCCAGTTTCCTATAGATAAGACATGTGAGTACTATCATGAAATAAGCAAGCAATAAGAAAGTAACGTACATGATAGAGATTCTCCGAAACTACCATTTCTATGGGCTTTGCGTACTTGGTACAATAAAATGTCTATTCATGTTAATTTACCGTCAATTCATCATAACTAAGAGGTTCTTGTCACTGCAAGAAGTAAGGTCCACCCTATGTCATTGTGTCGTTGCGCACCAACCAAGGTTCAGAAAAACGCTAGCTACTAGGCCAAGGATGTTTCACTGCAAGGTTGTACCATCTAGAAAACCACCAATGCCAAGAGAGAAGAAAGAGGTATAGGTAAAAAAAGCTAAAACGATAAGAGTGGAGACTGGCTCATTGAGCAGGCCCACCAGCGGAATAGTAAGGTTTTTTTTTTTTTTGACAATCAATACCACATATATTCATAGTAATAAATAGTACATGGTAGAGATACATGAGCCGACTCCAATGATTACAAAATAAAGTCTAAAAGATAGTAACAAATCCTCGAGGTCTTCAAATTCTTTCTTCTTGCAGAACACAATCTCGTACTCTTCTGAAGGCAGCCAAAGATAGATAACGAACCATAAACGTTTAGATACCGACGAAAGTTCTCCCATAATTTTTTGAGCCGCAATACCAAGGCTGCGTGCACGCACGCAACCATTAAAGCAGTCATTCAACATCGGCAAGAGTACCAACATCAGTATGTCAGGGAATAACAACCGACTAGCTTTGTCGTCGTCGATGGAGAGCCGAGAGTACGAATCACCATTGTCGAGGACGTAGCAGCCGGGACAAAAACTGCGAGGATAATCCTCCTCGCGGCAACACCGACAAAAGATCCAAAATTGATCTGGCGAAACAAGATCTGAAGGCCCATACCTAGAAAATTGTGATCCTTCAACACCACCATTGACGCCGGGAAGAAAATCTCGTCGCCGAACGAAAGGCTGAAGATCACTTATTGCAGACGATGCCATCTCCATTGAGGGGAAACCAACAAGAAGGCGGCTACCAAAATCCTAACATAATCTAATGAAACCACTACTTTTATTGGAAACTTCACGCATAGATCGGGTTCCTCACTCCTCCCGACGTCGGCGAAGCCGACCGGAGGAGGGGAAACCGATCTATGGAGGAAGATGAACTGGAGGAGGCTAGGGTTGAGGAGTGGAATAGTAAGGTTGATTCCTCGCCATAGGATATTGTCGGTCGGTTAGACGACCGCGTAGGGTCGAACCGCCGTGCCAGGCCACAGCAGGCACCTAGGAATCCTTGGCGGAGCCAAAGTAACGCCCGATAGAGCATTGTTTAACCTTGCCACCAGCTAGACAATACACTTGAAAGTATCAGGAAAATATCCAGTGGAAACCGGAGAAAACCATGTAAACCCATGTTTAAATTTTTCATAAAAAATCACAACAATATATTATGTTGGGGAGGTGAAGTTCTTTGAAGAAGTAAGCTTTCAAGTTCAAACTCGGAATCATTCAGGAGCTAAATAGACTGGGTAATGAATACTAGCAAACAGACAACGCTACTACTCATTGCTGAATTTATCTTTTACATAACTGCAAAATGATTATGAGTTGGAACTTAACATAATGTTTTTTTATAATTTTTTGGGAAATCCTAAACATGGTTTCCACAGATTTTTCATCTTAATGTGTTTTCCACAGGATACTTTCTCAAAAGTGTCACTTTCAATTATTTTACCACTAAAGGAGGCGGCTTATGAATTCTTACACCATTTCTACAGACCACTAAAGAAGGCGTGATACTTTTTAAATGTTCCAGATTTGTATCCTTTGATCTGTACAAATCTGTAACTTTTAAAAACTTACTCTTAAGTCTTAACCACTAAATATATCAGTTCTTACACCAGCTTGCCTGGAAATTTCCCAACCATGGTCGTAGGGTCTGACTGGTCATTTCGCAAAACAGATGAAGAAAGTTCAGACCATAATTCTTACCTTCAGTACTTTCCTGCAGTAGTGAATCATCAGTTCTATGAAAACCTGCAGATGATAAGCATTAACAAATGCTTAAACCAGAGGTATACAAATACCTAACAAAGTTTCAACAGAAGAGCACACGCCATACATGATGGTAATCCACAGTGATAAGAAACAGTATTTCTAGAATGGCAGACGTGGAGAAACTGGAAAATAATTTAATAATTCTCCCATAAGCTAGTGATAACAGCATCATATAACATACTCAAGGATTCAGTGTCAAGGCTGCCTTTCATGTCGATAAAGGACATGTTGTATCAGAGAAATAAAAATATATAACCTATCTAGGGTAAGGCGGCAATGTTTTTTTTATTGCAAGCACAATCTAAAATTGTAAAGTACAATGATGAAAATCGTAGAAGGGGTTCTTCTAATTAGTATTAGCCTGGTTATATTCTATGGTCTAGACAGGCAAATAATTTCATGTATTAGATACCTTCAATAATGGCCTTCTTTGCCACTTTAACATTCATCTGCAAAATAATATATCAAAATTAGCTAAATTACCAACAGAAGAATAAGCACACTGAAATATCCGAATTATGCAATTTAGCCTTAAACATGAATCTAGTCATTGAATGGTCTCTCAATCAAATTAAACAAAAATGGAAAACTTATTTTCGTAAAAGAAAACTAAAATTTAAAAGTAGCACTCTTAGAGAGCAAGTCAATATCAAGAAGCAGTAAATGGTCGTGTGATCTCATAAAATTATTAATTCCTCAATCAACAGGAGAAAGAGAAGATGCAAAATGCATAATCAGAAATAGGACAGCATGAAAAGTTTTGTTCTGATTGCGCATATAAATACTAAAACAATATTCCAAGGAGACTAGTTTGAGTAGGCATAGAAGCAGATGAAGAAAAAAGAGAAACCATCTGAGTATAGCACTAAGAAATGAAAAAACAGGTGATGATACAAAAACATCTGTATGAGCAACTGAAGAGAGAATAAATACATAATGATGTAGTAATGAACTAATGATTAATCAAAACATTGAACAGAAGATGACAATGTAAACAGACCAACTCACGTGGTAATCCTTTTTTTCCAAGCGATCCAACAGGGGATCGAATTTCATTATCGACGAGATAACGAAACCATGTTCAGGTAGTTTTACAGGAAACATGAAAACAAAAGGGGAAAGCGCCGCCCTACTACTAGCGTTCAAACGAAGAACAACCCAAAACTAACACTAAGAAGTCTTAATACAGGACGCGTGGAACTGAAATTCCACCGAGATCAAACCATCAGCAAAGGATCATCCAGTCAACAAGACAGTATGAAATATGCAACATCCAAAAGGATCCCAAAAGCACTTTCTCCCAACGCATTTCTTCAGGCAATATCTCTAGCGTCTTTGTCATCCTCAAGCTTCTTATCTTCCAGGCAAAGAGTAGGACCTGGGCCAGAATTCCCAGTTTCAGCATCCCCTCCCGTCGACGCTAGCCGCATGAGATTATCTGCACCAGCCTGGATATCTGCAGCGTCCTTCTCCCCATGGAGCCCTGCCCAATATACTCCCTCCAATGTCTCTTAGGGCCGCGGGCAGATGCCACGTGATCAGTACGGTCGCCGCCAATGTCGCCGGTGAGGCGGTGAGGAGCGGCGGAGGTAGCAAGGGTTTGCCCGTTTGCCCGGTTGGGAATCGATAAACAATAAGAAATGTGACGTTTCAAGCCGGTCCGGACCGTAGGCTGCTAGAATAAGGCCCAGTATAGCACGACATAGGTTGGCCCATTTGAACTGTAGTTTTCTTAGAAACGAGTAATTCTAAAAAAAGAGTAAAATATATGAATACAAGCAAAGCACAATGCGTAGTGAGTATTTGAATCCTGGAACATGAATGCTAGATCTCCACACGCGCCAGCTCGTCCACCGCCTCCACACGCGCCATCTCCGCTACGCGACCGTCGCCAGATCGGCGTGGCAGGGGGCCTTGTCCCTCGCCACTGCCGACATCGCTTCGTCTCTCACAGTGATGGCCTCTGATGTCTACGTGTGCTTCTATTCTTGTAGATAGTGTTGGGCCTCCAAGAGCAGAGGTTTGTAGAACAGCAGCAAGTTTCCCTTAAGTGAATCACCCAAGGTTTATCGAACTCAGGGAGGTAGAGGTCAAAGATATCCCTCTCAAGCAACCCTGCAATTAAGATACAAGAAGCCTGTTGTGTCCCCAACACACCTAATACACTTGTCAGATGTATAGGTGCACTAGTTCGGCGAAGAGATGGTGAAATACAAGTAATATGGATGATTATAAGAAGTAATTGCAATCTGAAATAAAAATGGTAGCAAGCGAACATGTAGCAGAACTTGTTGGAAACGGTGTTTCAATACTTAGAAACAAGGCATAGGGATCATACTTTCACTAGTGGACACTCTCAACAATGATCACATAATTGAATAAATAAATGCTACTCTCAAACACTCTCTTGTTGGATAACAAACATCATTCATTGTGTACGGCTGCAAAAGCACACCTCAAGCCGGAGTAAACAAGCTCCACAACGTCATAAAGGAACCACACACGATGCGCGCACTGTCACCATCACAACGTGGAGAGTGACTCCGGAGTTCATATTAAAGTAACCTCTAGAGTGCATAATAGACAAGAGTAAAATCTACATATTCAACTAGATTACAAAGCTCATGACCACATAAAGATCACACCATGGGAGAGAGAGATGAGCCACATAGCTACCGGTAGAGCCCTCAGCCTCGGGGGAGAACTACTCCCTCCTCATCATGGGAGTCAGCAGCGGCGATGAAGATGGCGGCGGTGTCGATGGAGATGACTCCGGGGGCAATTCCCCGTCCCGGCGGCGTGCCGGAACAGAGATTCTGTCCCCCGAAACTTGTCGTCGATGGCGGCGGCGCTGCGGAACTCTTCGTGGAATTTGGTTGTGTATCTTAGGGTTTGCGCGTCTGGGGCAATATATAGGCGAAGGGGCGGCGTCGGTGGAGTCCCGAGGGGCCCACCCCACCTGGCGGCGCGGCAGAAGGTGGGGCCGCGCCCCCTATTGTGTGGCCACCTCGTGGCTCCTCTTCGCCTCTCCTTCGGATTCCGTGACGGTGCTTGAAAAATAGGGACTTGGCCTTTTGTTTCGTGCGATTCCGAGAATATTCGCAGAAGTAATTTTCTGAAACCAAAAACAGCAGAAAATAGGAACTGGCACTTCGGCATCTTGTTAATGTGTTAGTCCCGGAAAATGCATAAAAATGATATAAAGTGTGAATAAAACATGTAGGTATTGTCATAAAACAAGCATGGAACATAAGAAATTATAGATACGTTCGAGACGTATCAAGCATCCCAAGCTTAGTTCCTACTCGCCCTCGAGTAGGTAATCGATAAAAAGAATAATTTCTGAAGTGACATGCTACCAACATAATCTTGATCAACACTATTGTAAAGCATATGAGATGAATGAAGTGACCCAAAGCAATGGTCTATAGTTTGCTAACAAAAAGATAATGACTAAACAACTGAATCATATAGCAAAAACTTTTCATGAATAGTACTTTCAAGACAAGCATCAAAAAGTCTTGCATAAGAGTTAACTCATAAATCAATAGATTCTAAATAAGAGGTTTTGAAGCAACACAAAGGAAGATTTAAGTTTCAGCAATTGCTTTCAACTTTCAACATGTATATCTCATGGATAATTGTCCAACACAAAGTAATATGATGAGTGCAATAAGTAAGCATGTAAGAATCAGTGCACATAGTTGACACAAGTGTTTGCTTCTAAGATAGAAAGAAGTAGGTAAACTGACTCAACATAAAGTAAAAGAAAGACCCTTCACAGAGGGAAGCATGGATTGAATCATGTGCTAGAGCTTTTCAAGTTTTGAAATCATATAGAGAGCATAAAAATAAAGTTTTGAGAGGTGTTTGTTGTTGTCAACGAATGGTAGTGGGCACTCTAACCCCCTTGTCAAACAGGACTTTCAAAGAGCGGCTCCCATGAAGGACGTTATCTCTACCAAGCAAGGTAGATCATCCCTCTTCTCTTTTGTTTACACATGTATTTTAGTTTTATTTATAGATGACACTCCTCCCAACCTTTTGCTTTCACAAACCATGGCTAACCGAATCCTCGAGTGCCTTCCAACATTTCACATACCATGGAGGAGTGTCTATTGCAAAATTAAGTTGCTTACTCGATAAATCAGGGCAAAACATGTGAAGAGAATTATTAATGAAAGTTAATTAATTGGGGCTGGGCACCCCGTTGCCAGCTCTTTTTGCAAAATTATTGGATAAGCGGATGTATATGCCACTAGTCCATTGGTGAAAGTCTGCCCAACAAGATTGAAAGATAAAACACAACATACTTCCTCATGAGCTGTAAAACATTGACACAAATAAGGAGTAATAAAGTTTTGAATTGTTTAAAGGTAGCACATGAAGTATTTACTTGGAATGGCAGAAAAATACCACATAGTAGGTAGTTATGGTGGACACAAATGGCATAAGTTTTGGCTCAAGGTTTTGGATGCACGAGAAGTATTCCCTCTCAGTACAAGGCTTTTGGCTAGCAAGGTTGTTTGAAGCAAACACAAGTATAAACCGGTACAGCAAAACTTGCATAAGAACATATTGCAAGCATTATAAGACTCTACACTATCTTCCTTGTTGCTCAAACACTTTTACCAGAAAATATCTAGGCCTTAGAGAGACCAATCATGCAAACCAAATTTCAACAAGCTCTACGGTAGTTCTCCAATAATAGGTTTAAACTACATGATGCAAGAGCTTAAACATGATCTACTTGAGAGCTCAAAACAATTGCCAAGTATCAAATTATTCAAGACAATATACCAATTACCACATGAAGCATTTTCTGTTTCCAACCAAATATCAATAAGTGCAGCGGCTTTCAGCTTTCGCCATGAACATGAAAAATAAAACTAAGAACACAAGTGTTCAAATGAAAAAGCGGAGCGTGTCTCTCTCCCACACAAGAATGTTAGGATCCGATTTATTAAGATAACAAATGAAAATAAAAGCACACAGACGCTCCAAGTAAAGCACATAAGATGTGACGGAATTAAAATATAGTTTCACTAGAGGTGACCTGATAAGTTGTCGATGAAGAAGGGGATGCCTTGGGCATCCCCAAGCTTAGACACTTGAGTCTTCTTGAAATATGCAGGGATGAACCACGGGGGCATCCCCAAGCTTAGACTTTTCACTCTTCTTGATCATATTATATCATCTTCCTCTCTTGATCCTTGAAAACTTCCTTCACACCAAACTCAAAGCAATCTCATTAGAGGGTTAGTGCATAATCAAAAATTCACATGTTCAGCAAGGACACAATCATTCCCAACACTTCTGGACATTACCCAAGGCTACTGAAATTTAATGGAGCAAAGAAATCCACTCAACACAGTAAAATGGGCAATGCGAAATAAAAGGCAGAATCTGTCAAAACAGAACAGTTCGTAAAGACGAATTTTTTCGAGGCACTTAACATGCTCAGATGGAAAAGCTCCAGTTGAACGAAAGTTGCGTACATATCTGAGGATTACGCATGAATTTTTTCAGGATTTTACGAGTTTCCTACAGAGAGAGAAAAACTCAAATTCGTGACAGCTAAAAATCTGTTTCTGCGCAGAAATCCAAATGTAGTATCAACTTTCTATCAAAGACTTTACTTGGCACAACAATGCAAGAAAATAAAGATACAAAGGTACTGCTACAGTAGTAACAAGCACCTTGACTCAAATATAAAACAAAAATTGCAGAAATAAAATAATGGGTTGTCTCCCATAAGCGCTTTTCTTTAATGCCTTTCAGCTAGGCGCAGTGATTTTTAAAAGATGCTGACACAAGAAATAAGAGTTGAAGCAAAGAGAGCATCAAAAAGCAAGTATGAAACACTTTTAAGTGTAACCCTCTTCCTATGAAAAATAATCTTGTAAGGGAACAAGTACTGAAAGCACAAAGCAACAAGCATAGAAAAGCAACACAAGCGCAACTTCAAGATTCTCAACATAAAGAGGGGAAACTTAATATTATTAAGATGCATATAACCATGTTTCCCTCTCTCATAATAACATTCAGTAGCATCATTGATGAAATCCACAATATAACCATCACTTAAAACATTCTTATCATGGTTCATATGCATAAAAGTATCATTATTTTTGGCATAAGAAAAACTCTTCTCATTAATAGTAATTGGAGCAGGATCATTATCAAGAATTTGAACATGGTAAATAAGTTGCATACTATGACAAGTTTTTGGCAATCCCATCATAACTATGACAAGTTTCATAAGGATAATTATAACCTGTGTCATAGCCATCTCTATAACGATTATCTAAGCCCGAAGATATAATATCATCATTTTCACTAAAAGTAAAGGTCTCAAATATAGGATCATCAAGCACAACATCCCCAATCTTAGAGCTTTCAATATCATCGTTTAAGGGAACATGGATAGTGCTAACATCATTAGTTTCATAATCGGTACCAAAGAGATTTTCAGTATCAAAAGTAGTGTGCTCTTCCAAATCATGATCACTAAATAGGTAAAGAGCATAGGAAGATCATTGTACTCAGATTCATTATCATAATAATCATTAGGAGCAACATACTTACGGTTACCTATCGTTATCTCATACACGCGAGGATATGCCGTTACCTCTTTCTTTTTATTCCCCCTCTTCGTCTTCTTCTCCTCGTTCCCTCCTTTAGGAGGAAGAGGCTTGAAAGGAAGCTTCTCCACATAACCTGATTTATTTCCAGAAACAATAGAAGAAACTTGGAAGGATTCCTCCTTTTCATTAATAAATTATAAATATAATTCCTATCAACATGCACTTCATGAGGAGGATAGAATTTAGAATAAAAGAGAGGTACAATTTCCTCCCAACCAATAGATCGACCATTCTTCAGCATCTTATACCATTCCACAGCTCTGCCCTTCAGAGATATAGAGAATAGCTTCCTCTTAATTTGGTCCTTTGAAATACCTGCACTCTCAAACAAGTCGCATAATTTATGTATAAAGAGTAAATGATCACTAGGATGGACAGTCCCATCTCCAAAATAGCAATTGTTCATAGCAAGTTTAACAATTTTCGTAGGTATCTTGAAAGGAATACTTTCAGTAGGTGGATTTAAAATATCACAAGCATCATTAGAGTTATCGCATATGGGAGATAAAGTATTATCAGAGCAAATTTTCTCCCCTAAAGCTGGGAAGCTAAAAAGATCATAAAAACTAGCTTCCCCAAGCTTAGACTTTTTCATAGCATTAGCAGTAATTGCGTTCATACTAATAACATTGCTACTAGCATGCAAATAAGGTTCCATAAGTTTTTTAATTTTCGCATCAAACAATTCATGTCTTAACTCAGGAAAAAGATTAAAAAGCTCACTAATTTTTTTGTTGTTTTCCATTATGCCTAACTAGTGAAAAATAAAAACAAGAAACAAAAAGATGCAATTGCAGTAATCTAAAGGAAATAACTTCGAGCACCCACACACCGGCAACAATGCTAGGAAATAGCTTAGTAGTCTGAGGATGTGAATACCTTTTACCTTACCTCCCCGGCAACGGCGCCAGAAAATAGCTTGATGTCTACGTGTGCTTCTATTCGTGTAGACAGTGTTGGGCCTCCAAGAGCAGATGTTTGTAGAACAGCAGCAAGTTTCCCTTAAGTGAATCACCTAAGGTTTATCGAACTCAGGGAGGTAGAGGTCAAAGATATCCCTCTCAAGCCACCCTGCAATTAAGATACAAGAAGTCTCTTGTGTCCCCAACACACCTAATACACTTGTCAGATGTATAGGTGCACTAGTTCGGCGAAGAGATAGTGAAATACAAGTAATATGGATGATTATAAGAAGTAATTGCAATCTGAAATAAAAATGGCAGCAAGCGAACATGTAGCAGAACTTGTTGGAAACGGTGTTTCAATGCTTAGAAACAAGGCCTAGGGATCATACTTTCACTAGTGGACACTCTCAACAATGATCACATAATTGAATAAATAAATGCTACTCTCAAACACTCTCTCGTTGGATAACAAACACCATTCATTGTGTAGGGCTGCAAAAGCACACCTCAAGCCGGAGTAAACAAGCTCCACAACGTCATAAAGGAATCACACACGATGCGCACACTCGTCACCATCACACCGTGGAGAGTGACTCCGGAGTTCATATTAAAGTAACCTCTAGAGTGCATAATAGACAAGAGTAACATCTACATATTCAACTAGATTACAAAGCTCATGATCACATAAAGATCACACCATGGGAGAGAGAGATGAACCACATAGCTACCGGTAGAGCCCTCAGCCTCGGGGGAGAACTACTCCCTCCTCATCATGAGAGTCAGCAGCGGCGATAAAGATGGCGGCGATGTCGATGGAGATGACTCCGGGGGCAATTCCCCGTCCCGGCGGCGTGCCGGAACAGAGATTCTGTCCCCCGAAACTGTCGTCGATGGCGGCGGCGCTGCGGAACTCTTTGTGGAATTTGGCTGTGTATCTTAGGGTTTTCGCGTCTGGGGCAATATATAGGCGAAGGGGCGGCGTCGGTGGAGTCCCGAGGGGCCCACCCCACCTGGCGGCGCGGCAGAAGGTGGGGCCGCGCCCCCTATGGTGTGGCCACCTCATGGCTCCTCTTCGTCTCTCCTTCGGACTCCGTGACGGTGCTGGAAAAATAGGGACTTGGCCTTTTGTTTCGTGTGATTCCGAGAATATTCGCAGAAGTAATTTTCTGGAACCAAAAACAGCAGAAAACAGGAACTGTCACTTCGGCATCTTGTTAATAGGTTAGTCCCTGAAAATGCATAAAAATGATATAAAGTGTGAATAAAACATGTAGATATTATCATAAAACAAGCATGGAACATAAGAAATTATAGATACGTTGGAGACGTATCAGCCTCCTCCAGCTTGCGGTTCTCCCGGTCGATCCGTGTGTGCTCTCGTCCCCTCCACGCGACCGCCGCAAGGTCGGAGCGCACGTACGCCCGCCTCATGGCGAACGCATCGCCGCGAGCTTGCGCCTCCATCGCCAAAGCCTGACGGCGATCGGCGTTCCGAGGGAGGCTCTCAAACGACATGACCAGCGCCCGCTACTCGGCGCTCACATCCTTACCCTCCTTGTAACCATAGGGGAGGAAGTCGATGTCGTCATCTCCTCGTGTCGATGTCATGGATGATGGCGTACATGGGCGGGCCTCGTGGTAGCGGAGGAGCCGCCGCCATCTCCGTCCTCGCCGCCGCGAGCTCCGCCTTGGCCTCCGCGAGCTCTACCTAGAGGTCGGCCATGGTCGCCGCCGGCCGCTAGCACTGTAGCGTCAGGGCGAACGCACGCCCTTCCGCCTCCACCTCCGCAACCAGTGCCTCCGCCTCCAGCTGCTCGGCCTGGTGGCCGTATGCGGCCGTCTTCTCCTCTGCAAACGCCTCCATCGCATGGAGGGCGTCAAGGTCCGGATCATCCGGGTAGACACCATGGGCCGTATCAACAAGGCGAGCCCAGGTGCGGTCATGCTCGGCCATGTATAATTGATAGGGTTAAGTTGAGGTGTGCCCTTCTCGCCAGCCACCATCGACCGTCTATAGCCACGGCGGGGTGCAAGTCGTTTCCCTCGCGCAAAAGATTGCAGTGAAATGCACCAATCTATTGGTCTCACTAGGAACCACTGCCCTCACACAGGAACCGGTAATCGTCAGCGGTAGACCTGGATGGAATGTTAAACTGAGCTTGATGCTGTCGGGGAAAAAATGCGTCGGGAAACTAGTGAGACCCCTGACGCAAAAGTTCACCACGGCCCTATATGCCAGATTTGGTGTCTGTGGTCCGACGCAAACGTCACTTTTGGCGTCCGTTTTGCGTCGGCCCGCTGGATCTAGATGCCCTAAGGATGGGCTAAATTTTCCGAGAGAGTTGCTAGCTTGGGATAAATTTAGGTGCTCGGGTTTTCGCTGGCGCGCGCGAGACCATCCAAGTTAGCAACCTCTATTCGGTCGGGCTTGATTGCCGACCAACGGTTGGACAACCATTAGGGCATTCGTCGAGAGTAACACGACTTGTACCTATTCACACCTAACGTAGCCCAACTCATAGAAATATTGGACACAAACTCAACCGAGCTCATCGGATGGCAATAGCACCGTGAAGGTTCGTGGCAGCGCCAATCCGGATAGACGGAGGATCACACAAGGGAGGAGAGGTGAAGGTAGGGGGCTAGGGTTTAGGGTTTATGCAAAGATGATGCAGTGGAGGAAGCAAAATGACATGTTTGTGGAGTAGGAGAAAATGAAGTTTATGGTGAAGAAGCGGCGACACTA
Source organism: Lolium rigidum (assembly GCF_022539505.1). Lineage (NCBI taxonomy): Eukaryota > Viridiplantae > Streptophyta > Magnoliopsida > Poales > Poaceae > Lolium > Lolium rigidum. The sequence goes on from NC_061509.1 coordinate 232,230,963, forward strand.
CTTCCGGGAGGGAGGTGACCGGTCGATCGGTTGATATGGATCATTCCCCGTAAATAAAACCCCTTACCCAAGTAAATTCTGAGATCAAGATTTCATGCACGTACTTCTATTTTGTTGTCAATGTCTGATGGGGAGTGTCCCTTTGGGATATCTTGTATTTTTAAACATAAGGCCTCTGGCCTAGATTTATATTTAAAACCACACGGCAACAAGTCACAAAGTCTGTTACAACACCACACTCCAACACAGAACCGCTCATACATGCATAGCAAGAAGAACATAAAGTCTAACCAACATCCTCCCCGAATAGCACAGGAAGCAAGCAAGGTCCAACGACTGCAACGAAGAACAAAGGGATCCTCAATGGAGACTCAAGATCTAGTCCTCACGTGCAGCCTCCTCACCACCACCACGGCCTCTTCCAGCGACGTACGGTCCATATGTCTGACCAAAACCCTCCAGCACTGCATGTATATAGACATTTGGTAGAAGATGTCAACTGAGTTACCAATCAGCTTGCCCTTAATAGTTAGTTTATTACGGTTGATCTACAGCGTCAAGCAAAGCATCGCGAAGGTAAACTAAAGTAATCTACGGAGGGGGCCTGAAACATTGTTGGAAAGGGCAATGAAGTTCCCAGCCCTTGCTGGGTTCCAATCGCATTGCAAGAGTTCCCTCACTCCAGCCTGTGCGAAGCGCTCTATGGACATGCAAAGAAGATGTGGTTGCAATCCTCATGCTCATCACATAATGCGCAAAAACCCGTGGTTGGACCCCGTCGTTTTGCCACCTGTTCCAAGGTAGGTAGACGATTCCTAATGAGTTGCCACAAGAATATCTTAATCTTGGGCGGCACCTTGGTGCACCTGACTTCCTTGAAATGGGTAACCGTCAGCCCCTGCGACAGGCTCCAGTAAACAGACCAAGTGGAAAAAACCCTGAAGGTTCTAGAGCCCATGTGACCTCATCACTCGTAGGGTCATCCGGAAGAAGTTGTATCTCGCGACACATGTTATCCCACTCTACCGCTTCTGAAAGACCGAATTGTCTTCGAAAGCGGATCCTCCACTCCCCTGGTGGTACGTTGACGACCCGGCATCCCCGAACTGTGATGAAGGGGTCGACACAGCAGCTAAAGGGTCGCGGAAATCTAGTCCGGAGGGGGGCGTTCCCTGCCCACCAGTCGAGCTAGAAGTAAGTCCTATCCCCGCTGCGGACAACATGTTTGGCCCCCAACTTAAAATACCACTTTATCTTTTGCAAGGAATTCCAGAATTGGGAGCCCTCGATTGTGCCTCCCTGGCGAATAGGTCGCGGCCCTCCAAGAGTACTTGGCCCGTACGAGATCATCCCACAACCCTTCTGCGTTCTGATAAACTTTCCAACATTTAAGCATCAATGTAATGTTGATGTGCCTGGTGTTGAGAACTCCCAGCCCCCCAGTTCTTTTGGTTTGCATACAATGGCCCACTCAACCATGTGGTACTTTCCCTTCAGCCCCGTCCCTTCCGAAAAGAAACGAGCACGAGGCGTATCCATACCCTTATGGGTCGCCCCGTGAAGTAGGTAAACACCCATAGCAAACATTGGGAGATTAGAGAGGCAGGAGTTCATTAGCTCTAGTCTGCCCGCCGAGGCCATAAAGAGCCCTTGCCAATGGTCAACCCGATGACCTAGCTTCTCAGGCAGGAAACCCCAATCTGCCACCGAAAGTGCCCTATCACTAATCGGCAAACCCATGTATTTAATGGGGAATTTACCTAGCTTACAGTTAAGACGGTTGGCAATCCCGATTCTTTCCGCCATCAGGACCCCTGTGACGATCGCTTCACTCTTGTCAAAGTTGATCTTCAAACTTGACATGTTCTCAAAGCACAACAACAAGAGTTTGAAGTTTTCCTCCCCCATCTCAGATGGCTTGATAAAAATCATCATATAATCTGCATACTGAAGGTGAGTTACCCCCTGAAATGAGGTGCGAGACAACCCCTTGATGTGCCCCGCGGAATTGGCTCTGGCTAGCATGGCAGCCAGGGCAACGATCATGAAGTCGAACAAAATAGGGGAGAGGGGGTCCCCTTGACGTACCCCTCTCGCATTGCGGAAGAAGATTCTGATCTCGATCGCAGTCTGGCCTCCCATGACCAGCTGCATCAAGCGGTGTACCATCATAGCTGAGAATCCCTTCCTCAGCAAGACTTCCCTCAGGAAGTCCCAGTTGACCATGTCATAGGCTTTCTCGAAATCGAGTTTTAGAAGCAAGCCCTCTAGCTTCTTCACTCTAAGTTTGTGGGTGATCTCGTGTAGTGCCAACGCCCCCTCATGTAAGCACCGACCTTTGATGAAAGTTGTTTGGCTACGATCAATCATCCTATGAGCTAACGGAGCGACGCGGATCGCAAAGGCCTTAGCAAAAAAAATTATAAATAGCGTTGATCAGAGTGATAGGTGATACGTCTCCGACGTATCGATAATTTCTTATGTTCTATGCCATATTATTGATGATACCTACATGTTTTATGCACACTTTATGTCATATTCGTGCATTTTCTGGAACTAACCTATTAACAAGATGTCGAAGTGCCGATTGTCGTTTTCTGCTGTTTTTGGTTTCGAAATCCTAGTAACGAAATATTCTCGGAATTGGACGAAACGAAGACCCAGGGGCCTATTTTGCCACGAACCTTCCGGAAGACCGAAGAGCATACGAAGTGGGGCCACGAGGTGGCCAAACCACAAGGCGGCGCGGCCAAGGGGGCCGCGCCGCCCTGTGGTGTGGGCCCCTCGTCAGCCCCCGACTCGCCCTTCCGCCTACTTAAAGCCTCCGTCGCGAAACCCCGATGCGAAAAAACCACGATACGGAAAACCTTCCGGAGACGCCGCCACCGCCAATCCCATCTCGGGGGATTCCGGAGATCTCCTCCGGCACCCTGCCGGAGAGGGGATTCATCTCCCGGAGGACTCTACACCGCCATGGTCGCCTCCGGAGTGATGAGTGAGTAGTTCACCCCTGGACTATGGGTCCATAGCAGTAGCTAGATGGTTGTCTTCTCCTCATTGTGCTTCATTGTTGGATCTTGTGAGCTGCCTAACATGATCAAGATCATCTATCCGTAATACTCTATGTTGTGTTTGTCGGGATCCGATGGATAGAGAATACCATGTTATGTTAATTATCAAGTTATTACATATGTGTTGTTTATGATCTTGCATGCTCTCCGTTATTAGTAGAGGCTCCGGCCAAGTTTTTGCTCTTAACTCCAAGAGGGAGTATTTATGCTCGATAGTGGGTTCATGCCTGCATTGACACCTGGGACAGTGACAGAAAGTTCTAAGGTTGTCCGAGGATGTAGTTGTTGATTACATTACGCACCATACTTAATGCAATTGTCTGTTGCTTTGCAACTTAATACTGGAAGGGGTTCGGACAATAACCTGAAGGTGGACTTTTTAGGCATAGATGCAGTTGGATGGCGGTCTATGTACTTTGTCGTAATGCCCAATTAAATCTCACTATACTTATCATGACATGTATGTGCATTGTTATGCCCTCTCTATTTGTCAATTGCCCGACCGTAATTTGTTCACCCAACATGCTTTTATCTTATGGGAGAGACACCTCTAGTGAACTGTGGACCCCGGTCCATTCTTTTAATACTGAAATACAAATCTGCTCGCAATACTTGTTTTTACCGTTTTCTCTCGCAAACAATCATCTTCCACACAATACGGTTAATCCTTTGTTACAGCAAGCCGGTGAGATTGACAACCTCACCGTTTCGTTGGGGCAAAGTACTTTGGTTGTGTTGTGCAGGTTCCACGTTGGCGCCGAATCTCCGGTGTTGCGCCGCACTACATCCCGCCGCCATCAACCTTCAACGTGCTTCTTGGCTCCTCCTGGTTCGATAAACCTTGGTTTCTTTCGAGGGAAAACTTGCTGCTGTGCGCATCATACCTTCCTCTTGGGGTTCCCCAACGAACGTGTGAAATACACGCCATCAAGCATATTTTCTGGCGCCGTTGCCGGGGAGATCAAGACACGCTGCAAGGGGAGTCTCCACTTCTCAATCTCTTTACTTTGTTTTTGTCTTGCTTTATTTTATTTACTACTTTGTTTGCTGCATTATATCAAAACACAAAAAAATTAGTTGCTAGTTTTACTTTATTTACTGTCTTGCACTCTATATCAAAAACACACAAAAAAATTAGTTACTTGCATTTACTTTACTTGATTCATCATGTTTCCTTTTAATTTTACCATAAAAAACATACCGGTAGGACAAGGGTCTATAATTGGGAGGAACAATATAGAAGAATTTTTCACCCATGTTAGTACCGTTGAAGATTTTGAAGATAGACACTTGGTAGAACTTGCTCCTACTTATGAAATTGCTGCTGCTGCTTTAGTTCGCATGTTGGAAACTAAATTTGTTAATCTCAATCCTATAATCCAACACATGTTTCTTACACTTGGTGATATGGAAGAGGGGGAAAAGAAAGATTTTGTTTTAGAAACCCTTCTTAGAGAATTTGGTGGTCTAGCAAGAGAGGCTAGAAAGGTCTTCGCTAAATTTAATATGCTTGGTTCTCATACTAATTTTGTTAGTCTCCTTGAAAAAATGGACATGGATAGGATAAGGTACACTAAAAATGCTAATAATGGTGGGGAGATCAAAGCACCAATACCATGTAAACTCCTAGCTATGAATGATGCACTAGAACATAACTATGCTTGGCTTGTTCCTGAAAATTTGTTCGATGAGAGTAGCAAGCCCAAGACTAATGAAAAGGGAGACGCTGAAACTTATGTATCCAATATACTATGCATGGTTGAGAAAACTCCAAACCCCGCTGTAGGTGAACCACCCTTTGATGTTACTTGATACACACTTTCTGCGCCTAGCTGAAAGGCGTTAAAGAAAAGCGCTTATGGGAGACAACCCATGTTTTTACTACAGTATTTTTGTTTTATATTTGTGTCTTGGAAGTTGTTTACTACTGTAGCAACCTCTCCTTATCTTAGTTTTGAGTTTTGTTGTGCCAAGTAAAGTCTTTGATAGTAAAGTAAGTACTAGATTTGGATTACTGCGCAGTTCCAGATTTCTTTGCTGTCACGAATCTGGGTCTACCTCCCTGTAGGTAGCTCAGAAAATTAAGCCAATTTACGTGCATGATCCTCAGATATGTATGCAACTTTCATTCAATTTGAGCATTTTCATTTGAGCAAGTCTGGTGGCCTAATAAAATCCATCTTTACGGACTGTTCTGTTTTGACAGATTCTGCCTTTTTATTTCGCATTGCCTCTTTTGCTATGTTGGATGAATTTCTTTGATCCATTAATGTCCAGTAGCTTTATGCAATGTCCAGAAGTGTTAAGAATGATTGTGTCACCTCTGAACATGTGAATTTTTATTATGCACTAACCCTCTAATGAGTTGTTTCGAGTTTGGTGTGGAGGAAGTTTTCAAGGATCAAGAGAGGAGTATGATGCAATATGATCAAGGAGAGTGAAAGCTCTAAGCTTGGGGATGCCCCGGTGGTTCACCCCTGCATATTCCAAGAAGACTCAAGCGTCTAAGCTTGGGGATGCCCAAGGCATCCCCTTCTTCATCGACAACATTATCGAGTTCCTCCCCGAAACTATATTTTTATTCCGTCACATCTTATGTACTTTGCTTGGAGCGTCGGTTTGTTTTTGTTTTTTTGTTTTGTTTGAATAAATGGATCCTAGCATTCACTTTATGGGAGAGAGACACGCTCCGCTGTAGCATATGGACAAGTATGTCCTTAAGCTCTACTCATAGTATTCATGGCGAAGTTTTTTCTTCGTTAAATTGTTATATGGTTGGAATTGGAAAATGCTACATGTAGTAATTCTAAAATGTCTTGGATAATTTGATATTTGGCAATTGTTGTGCTCATGTTTAAGCTCTTGCATCATATACTTTGCACCCATTAATGAAGAAACACTTAGAGCTTGCTAATTTGGTTTGCATATTTGGTTTCTCTAGAGTCTAGATAACATCTAGTATTGAGTTTTGAACAACAAGGAAGACGGTGTAGAGTCTTATAATGTTTACAATATGTCTTTTATGTGAGTTTTGCTGCACTGTTCATCCTTGTGTTTGTTTCAAATAACCTTGCTAGCCTAAACCTTGTATCGAGAGGGAATACTTCTCATGCATCCAAAATACTTGAGCCAACCACTATGCCATTTGTGTCCACCATACCTACCTACTACATGGTATTTATCCGCCATTCCAAAGTAAATTGCTTGAGTGCTACCTTTAAAATCCCATCATTCACCTTTACAATATATAGCTCATGGGACAAATAGCTTAAAAACTATTGTGGTATTGAATATGTACTTATGCACTTTATCTCTTATTAAGTTGCTTGTTGTGCGATAACCATGCTTCGGGGACGCCATCAACTATTCTTTGTTGAATATCATGTGAGTTGCTATGCATGTCCGTCTTGTCTGAAGTAAGAGAGATCTACCACCTTAATGGTTGGAGCATGCATATTGTTAGAGAAGAACATTGTGCCGCTAACTAAAGCCATGAATCATGGTGGAAGTTTCAGTTTTGGACACATATCCTCAATCTCATATGAGAATAATAATTGTTGCCACATGCTTATGCATTAAAGAGGAGTCCATTATCTGTTGTCCATGTTGTCCCGGTATGGATGTCTAAGTTGAGAATAATCAAAAGCGAGAAATCCAAAATGTGAGCTTTCTCCTTAGACCTTTGTACAGGCGGCATGGAGGTACCCCATTGTGACACTTGGTTAAAACATGTGCATTGCAAAGATCCGGTAGTCCAAGCTAATTAGGACAAGGTGCGGGCACTATTAGTATACTATGCATGAGGCTTGCAACTTGTAAGATATAACTTTCATAACTCATATGCTTTATTACTACCGTTGACAAAATTGTTTCATGTTTTCAAAATAAAAGCTCTAGCACAAATATAGCAATCGATGCTTTCCTCTTTGAAGGACCATTCTTTTTTACTTTTATGTTGAGTCAGCTCACCTATCTCTCTCCACCTCAAGAAGCAAACACTTGTGTGAACTATGCATTGATTCCTACATACTTGCATATTGCACTTGTTATATTACTCTATGTTGACAATTATCCATGAGATATACATGTTACAAGTTGAAAGCAACTGCTGAAACTTAATCTTCCTTTGTGTTGCTTCAATACCTTTACTTTGATTTATTGCTTTATGAGTTAACTCTTATGCAAGACTTATTGATGCTTGTCTTGAAGTACTATTCATGAAAAGTCTTTGCTTTATGATTCAGTTGTTTACTCATGTCATTACCATTGTTTTGATCGCTGCATCCACTACATATGTTTACAAATAGTATGATCAAGGTTATGATGGCATGTCACTTCGGAAATTATCTTTGTTATCGTTTTACCTCGCTCGGGACGAGCGTAACTAAGCTTGGGGATGCTTGATACGTCTCCGACGTATCGATAATTTCTTATGTTCTATGCCATATTATTGATGATACCTACATGTTTTATGCACACTTTATGTCATATTCGTGCATTTTTTGGAACTAACCTATTAACAAGATGCCGAAGTGCCGCTTCGTTGTTTTCGCTGTTTTTGGTTTCGTAAATCCTAGTAACGAAATATTCTCGGAATTGGACGAAACGAAGACCCAGGGGCCTATTTTGCCACGAACCTTCCGGAAAACCGAAGAGCATACGAAGTGGGGCCACGAGGTGGCCAAACCACAAGGCAGCCGCGGCCAAGGGGGGCCCGCGCCGCCCGATGGTGTGGGCCCCTCGTCAGCCCTCCGGCTCCGCCCTTCCGCCTACTTAAAGCCTCCGTCGCGAAACCCCTGATGCGAAAAACCGCGATACGGAAAACCTTCCGCAGACGCCGCCGCCGCCAATCCCATCTTGGGGGATTCTCGGAGATCTCCTCCGGCACCCCGCCGGAGAGGGGATTCATCTCCCGGAGGACTCTACACCGCCATGGTCGCCTCCGGAGTGATGAGTGAGTAGTTCACCCCCGGACTATGGGTCCATAGCAGTAGCTAGATGGTTGTCTTCTCCTCATTGTGCTTCATTGTTGGATCTTGTGAGCTGCCTAACATGATCAAGATCATCTATCCGTAATACTCTATGTTGTGTTTGTCGGGATCCGATGGATAGAGAATACCATGTTATGTTAATTATCAAGTTATTACATATGTGTTGTTTATGATCTTGCATGCTCTCCGTTATTAGTAGAGGCTCTGGCCAAGTTTTTGCTCTTAACTCCAAGAGGGAGTATTTATGCTCGATAGTGGGTTCATGCCCGCATTGACACTCGGGACAAGTGACAGAAAGTTCTAAGGTTGTGCTGTGTCTGTTGCCACTAGGGATAAAACATTGGCGCTATGTCCGAGGATGTAGTTGTTGATTACATTACGCACCATACTTAATGCAATTGTCTCGTTGCTTTGCAACTTAATACCGGAAGGGGTTCGGACGATAACCTCGAAGGTGGACTTTTTAGGCATAGATGCAGTTGGATGGCGGTCTATGTACTTTGTCGTAATGCCCAATTAAATCTCACTATACTTATCATGACATGTATGTGCATTGTTATGCCCTCTCTATTTGTCAATTGCCCGACCGTAATTTGTTCACCCAACATGCTTTTATCTTATGGGAGAGACACCTCTAGTGAACTCGTGGACCCCGGTCCATTCTTTTAATACTGAAATACAAATCTGCTCGCAATACTTGTTTTTACTCGTTTTCTCTGCATCTTCCACACAATACGGTTAATCCTTTGTTACAGCAAGCCGGTGAGATTGACAACCTCACTGTTTCGTTGGGGCAAAGTACTTTGGTTGTGTTGTGCAGGTTCCACGTTGGCGCCGGAATCTCTGGTGTTGCGCCGCACTACATCCCGCCGCCATCAACCTTCAACGTGCTTCTTGGCTCCTCCTGGTTCGATAAACCTTGGTTTCTTTCTGAGGGAAAACTTGCTGCTGTGCGCATCATACCTTCCTCTTGGGGTTCCCCAACGAACGTGTGAAATACACGCCATCAATAGGTCAGAATTGTTTGATGGAGTCTGCCCCTTGACTTTCGGGATAAGAGAGATAATCCTGAAGTTAAGGCGCGCAATATCAACCCTCCCTATGGTGAAATCATTCAGCAGTTGGAGGATCGGTCCCATAAGGGTCCCCCTGAATTTTTTAAAGAACATGACAGGTAGACCGTCCGGGCCTGGAGTAGAGTCAGGTTTCATACTCTTGAGGACCTCCTCTAGCTCCTCGCCGGTGAAGGTCAGCTCCATGTCCCTGTTCTCCGCATCCGGAACCCTCTTATTGGCGTCCCACAGATTGTTTGCCAACAAGAACACCCTGTGCTCTCCTACCGATCCCATCAAACCCTGATAGAAATGGTAGATATGCGCCAACAAGTTCCCCTGTTCCTCAATTTCCCCATGATCAATTACCAGCCTGGGAATCAAGCATTTCCGCCGGCGGCCATTAGCAATGACATGGAAATAGAGCGTCCATTGCACCCTGCTGCGCTAACCCCAGTATTCTTCCTCGACCTATTCCCTTGCTTGCTATTGCGCCCATGACTTTACAGCCTTCATGTGTTTGTGCATTATTGCATCGATGATTTGTAGAGTGATTAGATCAGGTTCTCTCGTTCTCAACATTCTCTTTTGGCTGTTAAGGTCTGTGCTTCAGATTTTGTGTGATATGGTACACCATGTGATGCCATGGACTGAACTGTTGCAAGTTATGGCATTTTGAGATCCTCGGACGCATGGCAAGTTGGTCGTTGTATGAGCCTGTGGCATGATTGTGTGGCTGCCTTGTTTTCTTTTTGTTCTCATGTCCTCAGAATCACTCAACTGAGCGACATATATATTCCTCGAGAAAGAAAAAGAAACACCGGTGTTTGATTGTTAAATGATACATGCACGGCATTGTCCCATGTGAAATCATATGATGAACGAGTTGTTTATCTATGAAATACATGATGACGTTGCTTATGCCACCAAATCTTTTCGGCACATTCGACTAATGAGTCAAATATATGAAATGATGCATCTATGTGTATATGAGTCGGCGATTACCTCTATGTCAACACTCGTTTGGCAAGCTTGGTTCTATGGCGGCCTTCTGTGACGTTTCTGTAGGTTTGACTCCTCTGTGGAGTTACTTGTGGCTACTTTGTAATCCTTTTGTTTTCTGTCTTCTCATCCCTTGTATCCCCTGTAACTTCACTTGTATGTTTGTAAGATCATGCCCTGCCAGGGTGTTTCGAGTGGAATGCAACAAGCGGTGGGAATCTCTCCCCATGTTACTCTCCCAAAAAAATGCATCTATGCGTATCCTCCATGGAGAAAAGTTTGAGCTTCCAGGATTGGGCTTTCATCCATCCGGAGAGTCCAGGTCATCCCCGGCCCTTCGGGGAGCGCTCGGGGAGTCCGAAGGAAACGAAAGCGCGGGAAACATCGAGAAAACTTCTCGCACGGCTGGTGGCCCCGACTTGTTGGCGAGAAAGGCCGATCGTCGTCCTCATCGCATCGTCTTCCACGCGTTGTAAAAGCCTGCCGCCGGTCAGTCTTCGCCGGACGCGTAGCTTCCACGCGACGAGTTAATGCCGTCACCCCGGTTTCACGCGCGTCCTCTATTTATCGCGAGACGCCGGCCAGAGCAGCCAGCAGGCGCCGCCGCCCGAGGACGCCGGCCACTCCAGCGACGACGATGGCGGCGGCGACGACTACACCTACCGCCATTTCGGGATGTAGATCGCCGTGTTTTAACTTTAGTTTATGTTTCCTCCTAGCCTAATTCAAATATATTACGAATTCGGTCTATATATGTACTACTATATATGTACTCGCCTATGTTAAGTATATATAAATATCGCCTATGCTTCATGTATTTTGTCTGATTTTGTCTGAATTCATCTATATTTATTCAAATTTTGCATCCATCCTAATCTTGCCGCTGAGAATATGGGTCTCCTCAGACTAAATTTTACATCCATCCGATGTTAAATGGCGCCGGATTTCGGCCTAGGGAACCCAACGACTGGAGATGCTCTAACAGCTGGTAACAGACCATCATCATCATTTCCCTACTCTAGCTACCTCGCTCCTGCTCACATGGACACCGGATTCTACGCACGCCACCGGCACGACCACGCGGTTAAAATGGATGCGCTCGTGCACATGGTCTCATAAATTCAGCACGTCCGAGTTCACGCGACGCTCTGTTCTCGACAGTCGACACCACCACGGAGCAGGACGGCGGACGGCGGACCTGCCGCGATAACTGCGTCGCCATACTGCGCTGTTGACCGTCTCTCCGTCAGCTCGTGACACGCACTGCTTAGTGCTTACCAAGCAGATAGGGCAGCCTACTAAGCATAGTACATGAACAGCTTAATCAACGGGTTGTCCTGGCGGCAGGGAAAGCCATCACGACTCCGATGGCTAGCCGCATCTCCGCAGATTATCATTTCTTTTCGAACGACCGGCATTTGTTGGGATTATAAAAAACGAGGCACCCATCCGTCGCTGTGTAATTTTTTTTCTTTAAAGACAAGAATGCTGGATACAAAAAGGAGAAGAATGCTGGGAACAGTCTTCTGTAATTAAGATAGTATTGTGATGTACTGATGTTGGACTCTGGCTTGTTTTCACGAGGGTGTTGGTTGGAGGGCGATCAGGAGAATCGACAACCGACATCATCACGGTAGAGGCAGCGCTGGGAAGAAAAGAAGAATGATGATGAGCTAACAAAACATCAGAGGAGTAATATATGGTGACACAAGTATGCGTACATGAGGCATGATATGTGCCATTTATCACGGTGCATCTCCATAACGCTGATTTTTGGAAGGATTGGAACCGAAAGGGTTTCATTTGGGAGCATTTGCTGTGCAATCAGCCGTTTCGTGCAATCGTGCAATCGAGCTTACCAAGCAGATAGGGCAGCCTACTAAGCATAGTACATGAACAGCTTAATCAACGGGTTGTCCTGGCGGCAGGGAAAGCCATCACGACTCCGATGGCTAGCCGCATCTCCGCAGATTATCATTTCTTTTCGAACGACCGGCATTTGTTGGGATTATAAAAAACGAGGCACCCATCCGTCGCTGTGTAATTTTTTTTCTTTAAAGACAAGAATGCTGGATACAAAAAGGAGAAGAATGCTGGGAACAGTCTTCTGTAATTAAGATAGTATTGTGATGTACTGATGTTGGACTCTGGCTTGTTTTCACGAGGGTGTTGGTTGGAGGGCGATCAGGAGAATCGACAACCGACATCATCACGGTAGAGGCAGCGCTGGGAAGAAAAGAAGAATGATGATGAGCTAACAAAACATCAGAGGAGTAATATATGGTGACACAAGTATGCGTACATGAGGCATGATATGTGCCATTTATCACGGTGCATCTCCATAACGCTGATTTTTGGAAGGATTGGAACCGCAAGGGTTTCATTTTTCTTCATTTTTTTCCTAGATTCAAACTACAAGGGGTTCATGCAAGTATGATTTTTTAAAAATGGGGAAAAGAAGAGAATTACTCGTAAAACCATCGTCAGAACAAACCACATGAGGACTACTTCTAAAGCATTAAACTCTGTCTTGCCCTCGAGGCAGGCCAACGAACTCTCCCAATTTAGTACAACCACAAACTTTCTTGACGTATGGATATCACCACGACGGACAGAAAACCCCACTAAAAACACAAGAACAAAAACTTAGGCACAACAGCTCAAAAAGTTGAGAATTCGTCGAACGCCTTCCTTGTGGCGCCGCTCTTCTTGTTTTTTTTTTTCCGAAGATACTTCTCCACCTTCTTGATTTTCTGCTTGTAGGTTGTAGCCTTCCCGTTTAGGAGGCAATCTCCTTGCCAGAGTCAGGGCAAGCCGCCTCTAGATCGATGAGTAAGTCACGAAACTCTTGTGCATAAATAGCCGCAAAGTTGACGCATGTGCAATGATAAGGCAACTTAGTGAAATGAAAATAGTATAGTTCATTTACTCAAGGAAATATAGAAAAAAAGCATACCCATTGGTTGACTAACTATAGGACAAATAGTTAATGCATGTCTTAGAAAACTTATCCGTGGGAGATAACAAAATAAAGCTAAAAAATAATACGAGAGCACAATCTGATCCATTGTTGTCTGAAATTCACATGAGAAGTTCGCAATAATACCAAAAAAAATCATCTGGTAAAGATTGTGCGCGCCTACCTAGAGAGTGGGCTAGAATTCTTTTTAGAAACATCGTTAGTATAGTTCAATTGATTGTGTCTTTTCTCTACTTGAACAAATGGAATATTATCAACTTATATACGTGCGCATGTGATGATGATATCCTATCTATTGATACAACCCCTGTATCTACAGCCATACAAATACAATGACCAATCACTCGAGCTCGTGCCAAGAACCTTAACTATCAGGTACTTTCGTTTCTTGGAACTATTCCTCACATAAATGAGAATATGGTGCTGCCTAAATCAGATGAGTTTGTTACTCTAAGAAATAATGGACCTAGCATGGACAAGAGGGACAAGGTTTGGAGCATGATCGTGCATGGAGATGGCAGCCAACATGTGAGGATTGAAGAGGACGCTACAAGTGGAGATTTCAGAACTTTGAAGCCACCATAATTGGAGATGAAGACATGGACAAAATATAGAGTTTTTCACTTCATAATTTCGTCCATATGATTACATGGTGATGCGTCACCTTTAGTTTTGGGCCAGACCCATGTTATTTTCGCAGGAATTAAATCAACCACTTTTTAGAGTCCGTATTGAAGGGGAAAGGCCTTCTAGGGTTTGGTTCGGCCACCATATGCATGGCTGGCCGAAACCCCACATTTTCCTCCTTTAAATACCCCCATAACCGTTACGTTTAGAGACGGATTTTGATTAGATTAAAAGTTAGCCATTGCTGCAACTCTCGTGTACTTCTTTTGAGGCCAATGCCCAGAAGAAGACCGACTATTTCGAAATCCCACCTTATTCAATAATGCTTTCATCTATATTCGCAATATTCTGATTGCATCATTAGTTCTTACTTATTCTCAATTTCAGGTAGGAATTAAGACCCTCGCTGGTCAGGCTGATCGTGCATCCGCAAGATCAGTAACTCCCGGAGATTGTCCTAGCGATTGCATTAGCGCACGAGCTTTGCACGTGTAGTCGGATCGTCAAGCACGAACTCTACCAACAAATCGAATTATCCACGTCTCATCGAAAGATCGGACATCTTTGCCCTATCAAGTGGTATCAGATTTCAGGTTGCTCAGTGATATTTTACAGTTTTCCTAGTGTATATTGCATCGCCTTCATACCTAAAACCCAAGAAAAAGCCAAAAATATATTAGGTTTAGATCATCCGTCCCATAGCCCCTGCCACGCATTTGCATTGTCTTTTGAGTTTTGCATAGTTGAATTTGTGTCTGCATCTTCATGTCAAGTTGTTGGTCTTAGCATCTAGTTCCTTTAGAGTTTCGAGTTCTGCTCATAGTAGTCACGGTGCCACCGCCTGCTCGCACCATACGCAGATCTCCATGATCGAAAACTAATGTAGCCAGATTTTTTCGAAGGTGTTTCCAGACACTTTTTTTTCTCTTCTTCACAATTCTTTACTAGCGATCGAAACTTATCTCACGGAAATTTTTTCAACAACACAGACGAAATTAGAAGGTAACAACTATTAAGGAAAATAGGAAAATCTTAGTCTACACAGACTCTGTCGCGGAAGAGAAACAACACAAATCCGTGTCGCGGTAGGAAACGGGGTATAAGGTAGATGCGGAAGTATATGGCAGGTGTATATGGCAGTGGTGGAAGTATATGGATGTGACAACGGTGATCTACGTATGGTGCGAGCGGGCGGCGGCGTGACTACTATAAGCAGAACTCGAAACTCTAAATGAACCAGACGCTAAGACCAGCTACATTTTTTATGGCCGATCTTTCGACATTAGTTTTCTGACTACTCCACCAATTTTTTTTTTTTGGCTACATTAGTTTTCGATCGTGGAGATCTGATACCACTTGATAGGGCAAAGGTGGCCGATCTTTCGATGAAACATGGATAATTCGATTTGTTGGTGGAGTTCGTGCTTGACGATCTGACTACACGTGCAAAGCTCGTGCGCCAATGCAATCACTAGGACAATCTCCAGGAGTTACTGATCTTGCGGATGCACGATCAGCCTGACCAGCGTGGGTCTTAATTCCTACCTAAAATCGAGAACAAGTAATAACTAATGATGCAATTAGAATATTGCGGATATAGATGAAAGCTTTATTGAATAAGGTGAGATTCCGAAATAGTCGGTCTTGTTCTAGGTGTTGGCCTCAAAAGAAGTACACGAGAGTTGCAGCAATGGCTAACTTTTAATCTAATCAAAATCCGCCTCTAAACGTGACGGCTATGGGGGTATTTAAAGGAGGAAAAGGTGGGGTTTTGGCCAACCATGCATATGGTGGCCGAACCAAACCCTAGGAGGCATTCCCCCCTTCAATACGGACTCTAAAAAATGGTTGACTTAATTCCTGCGAAAATAACATGGGTCTGGCCCAAAACTAAAGGTGACGCAGCACCATGTAATCATATGGACGAAATTATGAAGTGGAAAACTCTATATTTCATCCATGTCTTCGTCTCCAATTATGGTGGCTTCAAAGTTCTGAAATCTCCACTTGCAATATCATCTTCAATCCTCACATGTTGGCTACCATCTCCATGAATGATCATGCTCCAAAGCTTGTCCCTCTTGTCCATGCTAGGTCCATCATTCCTAAGAGTAACAAACACATCTGATTTAGGCAGCATCATATTCTCATGTATGTGAGTAATAGTTCCAAGATACGAAAGTACCTGATAGTTAAGTTGCTTGGCACGAGCTCGAGTGATTGGTCCTTGTATTTGTGTGGTTGTAGGTACATCGGTTGTATCAATAGATGGGATGTCTTCATCAACATGTCATTCTTCCTGCTACAAGAAATATGTGGTTGCCATGAATGTGATACTTATAAACTGATTCCGTAGAGAAGAAAGTGTCTATTACAGTTTTGACTCGGTAGTGGATAGTAACACAGAATCTACCGACCTAAATACATGAACTCTGTGACAGCTAATGTCCTTCGTCAAAGTGTCAGATGATTAATTGTTGAGTGATTTTGATTTGGAATTTAAATCTTCCTAATGGATTATGTAATGGCACAAGGCTCATACTTAAGGCATTCAAGAACATAATATTGGTGCATAAACTATTGGTCATGCTGGGAGCGCATATTCAATCCAAAATTCACTTATATCCGCATGAGCATCATGTACATCCCTTTAGATTGAAAAGAAAGTTAATTCCTAACCCACATAGTGTAAGAGCAAGATCTATATCCCATGTTTTGTGTGTTTGTTAACAACACTCGAACAATTCTAACCGTGCACAAAGTTTGTCATTGATAGGTTTGCAAGGTGTACGGAGCCCTCGCCGGACACATGATGATCAGAAGACCGAAGCGTAGTTCTTAGGCTTTCTGGTTTTGTGTGTGTGTCGCGAGGTAATATGGTAGGAGAGGAAAAAGAGGAAAAAGCTGTTTTAGCCATATAGGTACTACCGGTACCAGGAGCGGCCGTACCGCTACCTCTACTGGTACCGCTCTGAGATACCGCTCTGAGGATTGCACACGAGATTGCCCCACAGAACAAGTTACGGTACCTTTACGGTACCTTGAGCGGTAGTACCGCTTGCATGCGGTAGTACCGCCCACGGTACCGCTCAAATACCGTAACACGTTACGGCAGTACCGCTCTGGTACCGCTTCGGTACCGCTTTGGATCCAGTAAGGTCTGGACCCTATTGCGGTACCTCAAGCGGTACCGCGAGCGATAGTACCGCTATGTGTCCACGTGGACAAGTTCTGTGGGGATTCGAACTCAGAGCGGTAGTACCGCTTCCCAGAAGCGGTAGTACCGCTTAGGCAAAAATAGCACATAACGGTTGGATTTGAAGGGTGATACGTCTCCAACGTATCTATAATTTCTGATGTTCCATGCTTGTTTTATGACAATACCTACATGTTTTGTTCACACTTTATATCGTTTTTATGCGTTTTCTGGAACTAACCTATTGTCGAGATGCCGAAAGACCAGTTGTTGTTTTCTGCTGTTTTTGGTTTCAGAAATCCTAGTAAGGAAATATTTTCGGAATCGAACGAAATCA
>NC_061509.1:232248318-232290465 GCF_022539505.1 Lolium rigidum
TATATTTTCTCATACAAGATATATGCCAGCTAGTGTTAGCGACTTAGCGCATCCAAATCAACGTTCTCATCACTTGTTGTAACAATTTGATAGATGTGACCTGGCCATAAACTTGTAACAGTCCATGACTCCATATAGCTGAAGTCGTTAGCTCAACAAGCATCACCATGTCAAGGACTTCAAGCTCAAGCGCCACACGAATTGGACTATAATAGCCAAGACACGGCGTAAACGGTGACACTTATCCTTTGCGCCTGTCCATCTTATAGTAACACCGATGGTACGCTACATCGAAGACTGTTCAATATGAAGTCAGACGTACACCGAAGATGTGAGGAACAGAGGCAAATCTCGGACTGTCTGGCCTCCTCTTGCATCAGTCACCCCCCAGCATTTGACGAGGAGAAAGGGATGTCAGACCGTCCGACTTACTGCATGTGACTTGGCACATCTAAACCTACAGTTAAGGGGCTGGACTATACCCCTTCTGCACCTATATGATCAAAGGATACAGAGCTCTCTCTCTTATGAATTTGTGTTGAGTCAACAGACAGGTTGAGTGGAAATAGAATTCAATTGGGCATTGTTGATTTCTGTTCTTCCTCCAAAGCCCTATGACATTGGTGTGTGTTGGAGTTTAAATCCTGGGTAGGATTCACTAGTTTTCTTGGCTTTACTGGATTTGGGCCCTCTACCCAAAGGCCATCAGGTTGGTGAGTGTTGTTGGGTGTTTGCCTTGGATTTGCTAGGCTAGTTATCCTCCAACTGATGAAGATTGGGAGCCTATTGTATAAGTGAGCCACACAACTAAAACTAAAATTTAGAATTGCAGTAGAGATGAACTTCCTTTGCTATAATAGGGGTACACATCATAGTATGTGTGTTCAAAAACATAAAGCATAAATCATAACTTTTAACAATCATAAATGGATTATGTATCAACTTAATTCTCTTGTTCCCAAGGTGTGGTAAACTGTAAATCCCAACTAAGCAGATTTTTTTTCCCAACAGAGAAATTCAAAACCCTGATGGAGTGGACAACTATGCAATTACTAATAATTTAAGAGAAGCATAAGTCATAATCATTAAAAATCAATATAACTGATGAATGGTGATGATAACAATCAAGTCATACCTCGACTCAGAACATTCTTTCCCATACATATCCACAATGTATTCCAACTTCTGCTTATCATTTTCCAACGTCTCAATCTGCCAAAAATTTCATTGAGAAAACATGAATTACAAATATGTAACTGTTAGTTCTTCACTACCAAATGTTTGTTTACCAACAACTCTTAATCAGTTTTTTGTTCCCTCTCAGTCGCTAAATTTTAAACCTTTTAGTAGAGAAAACGGTCAACCTATATCCAACTATGCAAACATGATTCTATTCCTAATTTCTAAATATAACATACTGATATGCTGATAGCCCCTGTGACTAGCAAAATATACAGTTCAGGTCTGATTTTACTCTGCATAGAAGTTGACCAAATATGGCAGCATGGGCCCTTGGAAAATAACATTAATTTCACGTAGCTAGTTAAAGGCTGGATATATTTGTATGCTAGATTAAGCAATAACTGTTAATCAAATCATCACGAAAATACTAGAGCTACCCAATCAAGCTCTGTAACCTTACAATGCAGGATATCCACAGTATGACTGTTGTGTGCTGAACTTGGCCAAGTACGAGCATCAAAGAATGTGGCAATGGAGGTATGGCTCCGAGTAGCGAGAGTACTGGGTAGGACAGCCATGTCGCCAAGGATAAGGCATATATGGGAGGGAGTGGGTATTAGATCTTTACTAGTTTATTATCATTGCATGATGAATATATGGTACATGCTGTCTCTTTTTAGAGACATGCCTTTCTTAGCCTGAAAATCTAACCACATTTGATCATATCTCACCTTAAGGTAACTAATCCTATCTTTTCTTATCTCTAATTGGCTCAAGGCCCAGGCTACTTGCTCTCCAGCTGCTCCTTTATTCAGCTATTCGGCGGATCTACACTGATGAAAAATCAGATATAACTGCTTGTGCAGCAACATGATGATAGTTACACGCTGAGCTGAGAGAACACCGGTGGAGGGAAAAGGAAAAAAATTCACAGAGAAGCAAATATGTTTCAGGCTGTCAGCACTACTAGAAGACAAGGAGAGATATTTATTATACCATACCAATGCTTTGAGGGACTTGATCTCAGTGAGTTGTGTGTTGTATCTATCAGATATCTCCTTGTGTTCATTGATCTGAAAATTGGAGATACGTTCATCAGTTTTTTTTGTACTAGAGGTTTGGTTAGCTATTCATAATTTCTCCAGAAGAGGATGATAGAGTATAGAGGTTTGCTAAGATAAACTGTATGCAAATAGTTAGCGAATAGTCTGTTTGAAGGTATAACAATGAGCCTATGAACATGTAGCAGTGCAAGTATGCATAACAGCATCAAAGTACACACATATTTCTTCTCAACACATAATTCTGCTCAACGGCATGAAGTGAGGCAACCAGAATCCAGTTAAGTAAATGCTCATGGTGTTCAATGGAAGATACCTAGAGTATTAATTTTATTCCAGTTTCTGGAAATGGTCACCAATCTTTAGCAAAGAAGAAATATGTCAATTTTAATCTGATGATACTAGACTGACTCTTGTCATTTTGGGGGCCATAATCTATCCTAGACCTCATTCACTATTACTTTTTGTACCCTTCATTTATAAAATATTCAAGATAAAATGACAATAGTGTGTACGCCATATATATATTAATATAATTAGATGTGAAAAAAAACACTTCTGCATACTATACTCGAAAAGGTAACCGTAAATGGAAGAGACAGTAGCTTGATTACAGGGTTTAGATACTTGTGCATCTTGAGAAGTTGAGAAATACATGCATCATGTTTGAACATGTTACATTCTAGATCAAGTTGGTTTGGATTGAGTTGGTTATGTGCTAGCGGTGAGCTATTTAAGTCATGGCTTCGATTTTTTTTTATAGAATGCTGTCAATAAAGAAAGTTCCCTCAAACGGTGTTTATCCACCATCGCCAACTCGGTTCATGAAACTGTAAGAATGGACTAATTCAGGTACTTGCTCCTTCAATTAATCTATATGTCAGATATATGAATGAGGGGAATAACCCATCAACTGAAATCAAAGCACAGTGAGTAGATGCGCACATAAATCAAATGTAAAAAACATAAATGGTCTATTTTTCATTAGTGTGTGGTAATCTTACTACCAATATGGTAAGTTCATAGCAACATTCATAGACATGACTATGAAAATTCCAGTATACTTTTACATATGCAGACTGAGTGCCAGTTTAAAAACATAAATTAAGATGGGTCCAGGTCAATGACAGACCTTCTTAGCTGACAGGGTTCTTAAGGATTCAGCTTCTGCACGTAATGCTACTGCTTCAGAAGCTGCATCCTTTGATCTATTCAACTGATTCTCCATCATTTCCATCTCTTTGGAGAGTGCGGCAGCCATGACATGAATCTCATCCTTGAAGTCTTTTTTACCTATACCAAGGATTTAAGAATAAAGTATATTACATTCTGAAGGAAGAGGTGAACCACAGATCCTGATTTAACAAGCTACCAAGTCAGACCCAATTACCTGAATCTTGCAAGGATTCCTCAACCTTGATCTCAAGATCATTCTTCTCAGCCATGAATTTCAGAATCTGATTTTCCAGTTCTTCAATTTTGGCCTCGCAAGTGGTACTGGATTGTTTAATATTGTCGACTGATTCTCCTTTTGCACAAATTTCTTTCTCCCTTTGCAAAAACTGGTTCTTGTCATTCTAAAATCAAAGAAAGTAAAAGCTGATTAAGAAACAATACCATTGCAAAACAGCACATCAGAGGAAAAGCATGGTACCTGTAATACTTCAACCAGACCCTTGTATCGTTCTATCTCAGCATTCAGATGATGCAACTGATCGCTTAGAATTGTATATGGTTTTGAAGTGAAAATGTATTTTTCGTCTTTTAGTTGACCCTGCACAGTGCACACATAGAAGCACCGGGATGCAAATTAAAGGAAGAAAATTAGGATCCAACTCAAAACTGCAACAAATATGTCAACCCCATCCTCCATTACAAAAGTGCCAACCTGAAGATCTTCTAACTGCCTAGACAGTATCAGATTATCCTCTTGAGTCTCATGGAGTTCAAACAGGCGGTTTGCTGCAAGAGTCTGGCCTCCATTGGACAAATTAGCAGCTATAAGATAAAGGCTGAGAAGATAAGGCATACATATGAAGAATGATGGAATTTGGTATAATTGAAAGTACCTTAGCCTCATCAACAGCATCTTTGAGATCTCCCCAGCCCATGCTTTTGTCTGAAGACTTATCAGTTGAAAGACCATTCACACCATTTGAACCAGATCCGTTCATTAGCAAACCTCCATGTCTCTGCAACTGTTGAATAACCAACTTCCGTCGACTTTCCTCAAGCTCTGCCATGGTTTCCTCTAGCTCACCTGCATTACAATATGTACACATGCATATGGATTGGTTTGCTTTAGAACCAAAGTTTGAATAAGTTTTCATAGCTCAGAAATTGGTAGCATTGACCAGGATATGGTATGTATTTATGTTTTCTATTTGTCAAGGATCTGCTAAACATATACAGTTCATTTCTCCAGTTTTACTGCCAGAACTTTAAGCACAAATAAAATTATTTCCATAAGAAATATCCAAAGTATGATGGAAGGCCAGCCTTGTCAAGAATGCAAAGCCAGGGTTTCTGAAAAAAGGGGGAGCTTTTAATTGTCCAGATGACAAAAAGGAACGTCATGTTTAGTTAAGCCAAATGCATTCGTGTAGATTACATGTACATGAGAAAGAAAATACAATAACTGTTGATGCCCAGAATGCACACAAGACAGAACAATAACCTGAAAGACGCTTGGTTTCCTGTAATTCTTCGGGGTAGTTGTTTTTGAAAGCCTCGATCTCATCCAGATACCTTTTGTGCTTCTCATTGACAACAGAAATAGCTTGACGGACATTGCCAACCACCTCTTTCAAGTAATTATTATGGTTTTGAAGGGCATCAATAACATCTAAATTTAACAAATACAGTTCAAGAGATGCATAATTAGCAA
Source organism: Lolium rigidum (assembly GCF_022539505.1). NCBI lineage: Eukaryota > Viridiplantae > Streptophyta > Magnoliopsida > Poales > Poaceae > Lolium > Lolium rigidum. The sequence goes on from NC_061509.1 coordinate 232,253,449, forward strand.
ACGTTAAAAAGTACAGTGCAAAGAGAAATGGAGGGAAAGCACAATATTAGTTTCTTTACCCTCATTTGACTTTTCTCCATTTAAAGCTAATGACAGAGATTCACTTCTAGCCTGTTGTGCAGCAATAGCCTCTTGGAGGGACCTCATCAGAGCAACAGTTGCCGAATGGCGCAAAGCAAGAGCTTCTTTAACAAATTTTAGCAGGCTACTGCCGTCATTATTTCTAGAATTTTTTGACTTCAAGAGCATGAAGAGAAATATTTCCTCAGAAGGACACGACTCAGCTGAATCTGAACAACAAACAACAACACACAATCAGCTAAGGCAACATCGCTAACCAAACAAAAAAGAAAATTTCATAATGCAAGATTAACAATTAAACAACTTAGGTAGCAACCTTCTGATACATCTTCATGGTCAAGCGCTTGTAAATTGTCCAAACCCCCACCAACCCGAACTCCAAGCAGGACTAAATCATCAATCAGCTATAATTAACATTTATTAATAAGAAACACGGCAAGCCAGAAGAGAGCCATAAAAAAAGTTTACATGAGATTCAGAGGAAAGAACCTGATTCCACATCTTATTCAGAGAAATCAGAGTATCATCATAAGAAGATTGTTCGTTCCTCAACTCCGTGAACTTGGTCTCCAATATATGCATTTCAGACTTCTGTGCCTCCAATTGTTGCACCAGCTTCTGGTTCTCATATTGAAGAGATGTGGCATCCATCTTAAGAAAGAAGAAGAAATACAGAAAGTTAAGTCCTATAGCACCAAATAAATACACTGCAACATGACACTAAAAGGGAATAGGTGTTGCATAGATTAATATCCACTAACCAAACTTCGAAACTACTTGACCAGCTGATAGCAGCGAGTTTTCAGTTAGTCTGGTGGTTGTCTTGACTTTCTAACCAAATTAGGCCTCAATTCAACTTGTACAATCTAGTAAAGAACTTCAAAATCAAAACATATCAAAGTTAGCAACTACAGACTAAAAATTCACCTTTTTTTGACTGGGAAACAAGCCAACGTTAACCATGCGCACAGAAATTGGCATATCAAGCAACCTTTCGATAGCATAATGGATTAATGAACAAAGATTTGCATTTAAGTGACCCCTAAAATTGTCTACTTGGACAAAGCACTGTGGTGAATGGCATGATCAAAATAAACAGTTCCAGGTTTTTTTTTTCGACGCTATAATTTGGAACGACTTCTTGAAAGGAGCTTACACGAAGTAGAATCTCCTACCAAGTCTACTTCTTGACACGCTAAAATACGTAGCAAAATTTTATTTTAGGTACTAAATTCGCCATTTATCGATCATACAGTTCAAAATATACCAAAATTGGGCCTAACTTTGTAGCTTATAGTACACTTTGCTCAAACTCATAGAATTATATTCCGCATCTTTCGAGTGATCAAATCAACTCTGTTTTCCTAAAGAGCCAAAGGTCTAAGCAAACTACAGCAAAAATACGAATTTTTTCTTTTAAAAATCTATACCCCGACAGGCCGCTGCTGGACTAGGGTTTGGGGCAGGGTCATGGAGGGGCGGACGCCGCCGGTGGAGCGCTCCTACGAGGACGCCGAGAATAAGGAGAGTAGGGCGGGGTAGGGAGAGGAGGGCGGAGGGGGGAGGACGGGGAGGACTCACCGCGCCGGCGGCGGCTTGCTCCAGGTTGGGCAGGTCGCTCGCACACGGCCGGGGAGGTCGCCGTCGGCCGGTCACTGGCTCGTTTACAGAGGGGTGCTCCTAGCCACCTATACACCGCTTCAGTTGGGCCGCGGCCTGTTCAAGTAAGCGTTTGCTTTTTTTTCCTGTTGTTTTTTCCTGTTTCTTTTTAAACATTTTGAAAACTGAAAATTTTCAAAACTGATTTTATTAAAAATATGAATATTCTCTAAAAAAATTATAAATGCTTTTGAAAATCTTAATTTTTAAAATCTAAAAATCTGATCATTTTTCAAAACTGGACATTTTCAGAAGTCTAAGGTTTTTAAATCGAAAGAAAAGATAAAAGGAAAGCATAAAACAAAAAACTAGAAAAAACAAAACAAAAAAACTAACAGAAAACCGTAGTAGAAAACAAAAAAGAACCGAAAAACCATTAGAAAACCACAGCAGAAAACCCGAAATAAAAAACCAAACGGAAAACCGGCCAGACTCCCCCGCATAGAGAAACATACTCTAGGGAATTAATCGTCGGCCCAAAAATAGCAAAGGGGCAGTGTGGCGCGGGCGAGATGCGCTGCGTTAACTGGAGTATAGGATATCTTTACTATTATATTCGAGTTGGTCGTACGTCATACAACGCGTTTGGTGAGGAGATTGGGAACCTCCGGACCGTTCAATCTACATCCGATGGCAGCATAAATCATCCTGATACTTAGCATAGGTAATTACCCTTCGCTGCCACCGATAAGTGGAAAACGAAGGTTCGCTCAAAATAAACAGCCCCAACCTCCTCAGTCCTCCTCGTAGGAACCCTAGCACAGGGTCCCGCCACCCCTAACATAAGCCATCCGTCTGGGGATCCACCTGGGCACCATCTCCTCCTACATCGCGCACCTGCCGGAGGAGATCCCGCATCTCCCCACCCGATGCCCGTCCTGCGAGATACTGCTGCTGCTCCAGCGAGAGAGGGGAATTTTACTTTTTGCCCTGCTTTACTTAGGAACTATACGATTTGCCCCTGTTTACTTTGCAATCAATTTTTTGCCCCAATTTACTTTGCCAATTGAGGATTTGCCCTCTGACAAGCAGGGCCCACGCCTAAAGACCAAATTACCCCTACCTGTGTGAGCTGGGTCAATCAAGTCGAGCTCGCACCTGGATAGTCTCGCATCTCCGTTCGCTCCCTTCTCCAGTTCTCCCCAGCGCAACGACATCAAGGGCGGCCTACGAAACGGAGGCGTCGGGTTGGTGCCGAGATAGGCCGCAGAGCTTGAAGTGCCGGAGCCCTTGCTGCTGCACGGTGCGCACACCTCAGCTGCAACTTAATGGACGCCGCCGCAGTCCTTGCATAGCATCGCCGGCGTTCGCCCCTTCGCCGGAGTTGGGGGAGGTGGACCGAGAGCGCGCCTGTGATGGGGAGAGGGACTGCGAGGGGAAGGGGAGACATGGACGTCGGATTCGACGAGTTCCAATACAGGGAGGAGGATCTCGATGACGCTCGCCGGACCTGGAGAAGAACGCCAGCGAGGGAGCAGCAGAGCGGCGGCGGGGGCGAGAAACTAGGAGAGGGTCGATTCTGGTGAGGAGGGAGTAGCAGCTAGGCGTGGAGGGGAGCTGTGCACGCAGAATAGTGGAGTACAGAAGTAGCCGGCGGCCGGCCAAGCGGAGGGAGCAACCCACGGCGGTGGTGGAATATTAGGGGTATTCCCGTCCTCATTTTCAGCCTTATCGTCAAATAGGAAGAAAATAATGCTGTAGGGGCAAAATATCAAAGTCGGAGGTAAAGTGGGGCAAAAAATCGATTGCAAAGTAAAAGGGGCAAATCGTATAGTTCCCAAGTAAAACAGGGCAAAAAGTAAAATTTCCCCAGCGAGAGAAGAGGAGGATTTTATTGAATTGATGGTTGTGCCTCCTCTGACTGACTCCGGGCCATGTCTCTACCCGCCATGACTACGCTGAAGGCCGGCGACAGGAGGGTGGTGCCGGTAATGGTGACCGACGAGGTTGTCCAGTTTAGGAGATGCACGTGCTCGTTGTGGATGGCCGTGCCGTCATCGCCAAGATCCTTCGCAGCTCCTACTACAAAGGTAAATTACTTTGCCCCCGCGTTCTATCCTCGATGGAATTTTTTCGCGAAATTGGTCGGTGATTGGTTCGTCCATGCGGGTTGCTGACATGCGTTGTTCATTTGTGCAGTTACAACCCTGTAGTCGGCGACGAGGGTGCTGGAACTGCTCTACCTGCTGGGACCCATCACCAACGCCACGCTAAGCTCCATTTGGTCCATGGAGCCTGAACCGACGCAGTTGTGGCCTCAGGCGATGTCCTCCCAGATGCAAAATTACAGAGGCGTAAAGTGTCCGTCCGCCCATGGGGAGGCGGCCGAGCATGGTCATGGGGATGCTCCTCTGCCTCCCGATCTTCGTCCTTCGTGAGTCCCTAGCCAATTTGTTGCTACAGTTTTTTAGGGATTTGTATTAGGGCAAAGCACCACTACTGTTTTGTGCTATTTGGTAATATACGCTTCACAAATATCAAACTGAACATACACATCCTCATCAGTTGCTAGCTTATTATCTTCATCATCTTCAGATTAAATATAGGAGCATGACTCCTGAAACATTTTAGGATCATGTTCAAACCCATTAGTCCCAAAATTCTTTCGGTACCATCACATGGCAGGTATAAGTACTGTTGTCATGTTGTTCTGTATATAAGTGAACACTATTGGTGTTTAATCATATATGTGCTAAGATGCTTTATGCCACTGACTATTTTATTCAGCACTCACTATTGGACATCTTCCATTACTGACACAAATGAAAAATCTGTACTTAATTTACTAACCAATTGCAAATAAAATTGTACAGGGAAAAGGTAAGCAACTGAGTTGGTGGTAGGGATATCTCCAGATTGCACCCATGAATGAGAGATAAAAACATTGAGCGATGTTGTATTGATGAAGATGTCGGAAAAAGCATCATTTGAAGTGAACCAAACACATTGGAAGAGTATGCATATGCCCTCATGTGGTAATTTATATGATTATACCCTAATGCTGTATGTCTGCTATATATTTTTAATGTCAAACTCACATGCACAAGATTTTTTGTATGAAGCTGATAATTAATGCGGGTCACCTATGAGCTTCTGACTTTTCTATATCTCTATCTAAAAGCCCTCGAGAGTATTGTATTGTCCAGTTGAGTTGGTTGAAACATGTATCCTGGTTGTCAACATGTGATTTACTTTATCTGCTGATACTTCATTTTGTTTAAGATTCAAGCTCTACAACATTTTTCTATCGTTTTCTCCTAACTTTCTTATCAATGAAAATTTAAACGTTTATCTTCTGGTCTAATTAAGGTGACATTAATGCAAATTTTGGTAGGCTTCATAGCAAATTCATGGTGAAGGTCGAAATGCCAGTGGAGGTGTGATTCAGGCCGCAGATGAGCTCGGTCAACGTTGTGGTGTAAGTAGGGTCTGCCGTCCAACCCAGCTTAGAAAGTTTGATGCACAAAGGTAAACGATTCGATTTTATTTATCTAGAACAAAAGACTTCATTCTAATAGTATAGATTCTGAAGGGGCTTCATGCTGCTCTCTTGCAATGTTGCAAGTGAGAATTCAGACATCAGTGTACCTAGGTTCATTGGATCCATCTTAAAGCATGTAGAAAAATGTTCAGCAAGGAACATGTTTCATGATGGAGGAAGAGCAAGCAAGCCGTAGTTGTATATTATTCAGCATGTCCCCAAAACGGCTTAACTGTTTACAATAAGATTTAGTGTTTTGGTACAATGCTCAATGTTGGGCGAATATTTCTGAAGTAGTATTCTGGATGAGTTTATAGAACAATCTAGAACGCCATGTTCTTGGTCCCTTTTTTGTTTGCTATACTCATTCTTTTTTCTGAAGTTGTAAAATGGTGTCACTTTTGAAGTTGTCTTTCGAAGCATTGTGCTTCATTTTGTGAGACCTTCTGAAGTCTATCAACGTGTGAGTTTATTCTTAGCAATTTAAGAATCCAAAAACTTTGGGCCCATCATAACCGTGTGAGTTTATTGTTAGCAATTCAAGTATCCCATTCCCATAACTTTGGGCCAATCATACTTAGAGTTCCATGTGAGGCGTATGAGGGGCTTGTGGTAATTCAAAAAAGCAGTGAGCTCTCCACTCAGGTTGCTATTTGCTATAAGAGAGATTTTTTTTTTCTTGCACTTCCGTTTCTAGCATTTGGAGAGATGGTACACGCTGCATAAAAAAAGGTTCAAATATCAAACAACTCAAATCTACAGACTGTCTATCTTAAGAAGTTATCGGCTGGTTTTGTTCTGTATGCATTTTGAGTTTCAGGAATTATGTTGCTTTTGACTAGGGATAGCTTCCGGGGCTAAACCTTTTGGATACACATTTTTTGTAGATTACCTCCTCACCTTATGTTCCTTCAAAATGTGTGACTGAATATAATGTTCATACATTTATCTTAATAATTTCGTGAAGTTTTCCTTCTTTTCTTATTAAGATATGCCCTTCTATCATATCTTAAATATCAGTTGAACTTCTCATGCAAATCCTGGACCTCAATATGGATTAATGAGATATCTCATATAAAAGGATAAATCAAACTAATGTATGGCTCCACTTGTATATAACCATTTGTGCTTTTATTATCACCTCGAATTTTAAACTTACCTTTTCTGCTGAGGAGTTGTTTATGTTGTTTCAGTTTTGGTTGCAGGGAGTAAACATTACTGGGTTGGAGCAGACTGGTTCCCAGAACACTAGCGAGTTCTTGCTGCTGATCATCCAGGCAGTAGCATCCGTTGGGCCATCTAATGACGAGGGTGAAATGTGGTAGTTTTCAGGGGCGATCTACATGTCGGTATTCTGCAGAAAGCTCAAGAACAGCGACTTGAAGTCCTTGACGTCAGATACAGATTTGAACACCTTCCCTTTCCAACAAAGAGGTAAACTGGGGTCCGACACTTGTTGCATTGACATCCTAAGAACAGGAGACTCCAAAAACGACAACTTTTAAATGGTGTTTAATGTTGTATTTGTGCAACAGGACACTCCAACAACTATGTCATTATATGCGAGAGGTGGAAAGTGAGAGATATTTCTTTAGGAAATTTGGATATGTGCTTAGTGCTTTGTGTTTCAATGCTTTGGTAGATTTGTTTGTGCTCTTTTGTGCTGCCAAAAACTGGCACAAGAGAGTAGTGCATAGTTTTGATAGATCAAAGCACTAGGAGGGCAATCCTTCTGATATATCATGTATGGATGCCTATCCAATAATTGTTGTAAAGATAATCATCTCTATGCTCTCACTTTTGTGCTTAAGTCAATTTTTGAACTCAAAACTTCATTGTTATACCAGTAAAGATAGCCTTGTTGTTTGCAGGGAAGGTGTTTTGATGTCCTGCAGCATCCCGTTTGCCATAAAGAATATATATAGATGTAAACTTTGAGTTGTAGGGGAAATCCTATTTTTGGAACTTATGTATTGGAAAAAGTATTACTTGGGCTTTGGATAGTAATACCAACCTTTTTGTATTTCAAGCGCCAAAATTGTCAAGCGTGTATGCATGAAGGCAGTACTATGGTTCTTTGGGGCAGTTTTTATGGTGATGTGATAGAAATAAAGAACTCAACAGTCGTTGAAAAGAAGACGGGGCAGAAAAGAGACATGCTTCCACTCAGTGTAAAATAAATATCAATCACTTACCGTATTTCTTTTTGTTGTTCCATGTCAATGTATGGACATTCTGAATGACTTTTTGATAAGCATATTTAAACTTTTTTCGGGTATGGTAGCAATGCATGGTGTGGGAAGCGCTCAGGTGTCGAGCCAAAAACACAGATCCAACTCCGGTTAAGTTCGCTAATATGAACACGAGCGAGCGATGCTCTTTGGACTTACAGTGTACATCCCAAGAATGATGCATATGGAGATTATTACTTAAAATTGTCTCCAAGATGCAAGCTAAGTAGAATCTTAGTCAAGTAGACACAATTGTTTGTTGTTGCTGTGTGCAAATATTATGTCAAATTATATATTTTTATTTAATTGTTATTTAAACAAAGAAGAATACAATTGTCTTAATTTTGGAGTATTATGTGGCTATCCCTTTCTATACATGTCAACTTTTCTCTGTGCATTGAAAAGTAAATCTGAGAAGCCCGTAGCAACGCACGGGCATTTAACTAGTCAATACTAAGGTTAGACCCGCATAGTGAGAGAAATGACCTCGGCCGGATGCGAACTAGAATTGGCCTCTGGAGACCTAAATTCTACGTGTACCCAAATGATGGAATTAGAGGCCTGAATTCCAAATTCCCCAATTACAAACCCAATTCACTACATCCAAACACACCAAAAAAGGCTTTTATTCCATCTTGATACACATGACATACACACGTGCCGCCACTCTCATGTATATATGTGTCACATTACTCTCTACTTTCTTCATATGCACATGCCAGTGGACACATGTCCTCCAACGGTCCGACGTGGACCCGTTGATGCCATCACTTATTGTTGGCTTCCACAACCGACTTCTTGCTTTCTGTAAGGGTATATTGTCTCTATGTGTTGTTTTGGTAATTAGTGACAATCCCTATGGACTAATGTTTTCATTGAGTTTATATGAAGGAATATTCCATAAGTACTACTTGTATTCCATGTGTTTGATTCAAGTATGGATGCCATGAAGATAAAGATATACCTTGTGTATTGGCATCAAGATCATCGATTTGATGACATATATGTGATATGATCAAGAAGAAGAAATAAAGAAGGAGTTCTTATGTGAAGCTCAATATTAGCCATGCTCTAGCTTATGTGATAAGCAATGAATGATCAAGATCTTGAATGCTTGATTCCAAGTGAAGAATTCAAGTTATGGCTCTAAATTGGTGTCATGATAGTCTCATGAGTTGAGCTATGGTTGACTAAGATTTAGAGCATGCAAACAAATGGAGAATTTTTTATACACCTCAAGATAGTATGATAGAGCATGAGAAGATACAAGGTTGACCAATACAAAGAGTAAAGAATAGATTCAAGATTGGTCAACACATGAAGCATGAAGAAAGTGCCACAAGAAGTCATGTGGTATGGTAAGCTGTGTCAATTATGCTTTATAAACTAACCCATCATATATGTCCCCTGCGTTGTCTATGTGGGTTAGGTATCTTTCCATGGGCATGCATCAAAAGTGAGATCTCATATAGCCCATGAGAGGATGACGTCAAGTGGTGATCGTCATCAAGGTTGAGTTGGGCAAGTTCAAGTTGAGCATCTCAAGAGGATCATATGCTTGAAGCTTGCCATCTATTTGGTGATAATGGACATGTGAAGATGTACATCAATGGAGCTTTCCCATCATGGTGTATGGGGGAGCATGTGTGAGTCTTCACGAAGTAACAATGATCAAGTGAGCCATTCCGGCTTGAGTGGAGTTTGAAGAGTTATCATCAAGATCAAGCGGGATGCGCAAGGCAAAGGTATGGTGTTTCTCTGTGTGAGGTTCTTGAGCTTGTTGCTATCTTTACAACAAGCCCAAGTTCATCAAAAACAGAATTCACATGCATCTTCTATTGCGTTTTCGAGTTTGGACGTCTTCACCGTTTTTGTTGGGGTTCTATTTGTTGTTATCTTTCCAACAAAATTGGTTTCATGTCAATCGGAGTTCGGGAGCATTTTCTGTTTAAAATGAAGAAAATCTGTTTAGCCCCTGGCCGGTCTGTGGTCCGGTTGGACCGGCCGTGGCGCCGGCTAGCCCGGCGCCGACCGGCCCCTAGACCGGTGCCATCCGGGGGCATGTTCTGTATGTCTCCGATCCGCTCCGGTCACGGTCCGGCGCCAGGTCCGGTTTTGACCGGATGGTCCGGTCTGAGGCCCGGACAGACCGACCCCTGCGCCGGATGGCCCGGCCCCAGGCACAGTTGACCGGCCTCCTCGACTGTTTGCTGAGCTGGACACTTCCCCAACGGTTAGATTTTTCCTTGGGCTATAAATAGCCCTTCTTCCACCTTGGGCTGGTCAAGTTCTTCCACTCTCTCTCTCCTCCATTGTTAACTTTGAAGAACTTGCCATATCTCTTGATTCCCCTCATGATTCTTGCTCATTCTTGAGAGATCTAAGAGAGGAGATCTAGATCTACAATCCACACAAATCATTTTCTCCTCTACGTGAGAGGAACCCTTTGGATCTAGATTTTGGAGTCATTTGTTGATTTCCTCTTTGTTCTTCATCTCTAATCTCGTCCTAGCATTTGTTGCTTTGGTGAGATTTGAGTGTGAAGGATTTGAACACCTCTAGTGTTCTTGATTTGCATCATTGCATATTGTTGAGCTCTCCACCACGATTAGTTCGAGTGAGAGACCGTGAGCTTGTTACTCTTGGAGGGAGACCTCCTAGTTGACTTGGCGGTTGGTGCTCCGGTGATCTCTTCAAGGAAGATTGTGAAGAGGCCTGGGCTTCTCCTCCGTGGAGCTTGTGAAGTGGTTTTGGAGCTTGCCATCTCCGGAGTGGAGGAAAAACTAACCATAAGGAAAGGGACATTATCCTTCGTAGGTTTGGCTCGGAGAATAGGGTGAGCCTTCGTGGCGTTGGAGAATCTTTCGTGGGACCTCCACCCCTACGAACGTGACGTACCTTCTTACAAAGGAAGGGAAGACGAGAATACATCCTCGTCTCCGCGTGCCTCGGTTATTTCTATACCCGAGCTTACTTTCCTTGTGATAGCCATCGTACTTGAAGTACATATATCTTGCTATCACTTGTGCTACATATATCTTGTGCCTATCTTGCTTAGCTCTAGTTGTTATTGTTGCACTTAGGTGAGCCTAGCATATTTAGGGTCTGTGCTTGTAAAATAAACGTTAGTTTAATTCTGCGTTCTTACAAGCCAAATCCGTTAAGAGTTTTTAAAATGCCTATTCAACCCCCTCTAGGCGACATCTCGTCCTTTCACTTTCTCCAGCAGGAAGCTCCCTCCATCGTCACCGACAATGACCTAGAGCGGTTGGGAGCCGAGGCCCTCGAAGACCGCTAGCATGATGCGATGCATCTCTTCGCAGAACATGGCTTGCTCAATGGTGCCGTTGTGGTCGGTGTCGAATTACTCGAAGACGGTATCGTAGAGCGTGGTGACTTGGCGGGGCCAAAGCCCCCGTCAAGGAGGTGGAAGGATTGGAGGGCCCGGCAAAGCTTGGTGTGGGACAGGACGCCTTCGCCATTGGCATCAAGCGTGGTGAAGCATTCATCCATGCTGCACGCGAAAGCGGCCTTGTGGGCCACAAACACTAGGGAGTTTCAAATTAGGGGCACAATAATAATGTGCCCCAAAAAACCCAAAAAATGTCTACAATTGTTTTTAGATGCACCCAAAAAAATTCGAATATAATCATGTTGCTAAAATTATTGCCGCATTTTGGAAAGTGCTTCTAACCGTTTTTCGCCGCAATCTAGGAACGGTAATCCCGTAGCGGTAACATTACTCATCTAGGAATTAGCTCTAAAAATCTACTCTCCCATAGTGCGTGCGAGTGCGACAAAGCAACCGCCGATACGAATGTACTGGAGTATACAATGCTCATACACACTGTACTGGAGTATGCAATGCTTTCCTTCTTTCTGAGATACACGTGCTGGTTCCATTAATTTTCGCAATCAGGACTTGACTTTTGTTCTGTATCCGGGGCCTTGGCCCGCAACTCGCCGTAGAAATACGAGGCGAGGCCCCAAAGCGAGAGCCCGAGAGCGATGCCTTTCGTGGCGCTGAAATGTTCATGGAAGAAAACAACGGCGAGGACCTCAGTCACCGGAATGAGCACGGCGATGATGACTCCGGCGAGCAGCGCCGAGCCGTAGAAGATGGCGCCGATCGTGCCGAGGCAGAAGCACTGGTACACGGCGGCTGTACCGACCAACAGCAGGTAGTAGCTCGCCTCGCCGAGCTCAAACCGCCGGGCTTCACCTGGGATTGCCTGCGTCGTGTTGTTCAAATCAAATTCTCAGTTCTGCTGTGGGGCAAATTCAGATTCTAGTTTACAAAAGATCATCAGTAGGACTGTAGGAGTACAAAAATAGTCACCACAGAAAACAAAGTAGGAGTACTCTGGTTTTGCATCACTGATAAGACTAGCCGCAAAAAATTGTATAGGCCGGAATGTTTGAAAATGTAATCTCACCTGGAAATCTTTGTTGACAAGCATGCCGACGGCGCAGAACGCGGTGGCCGTGAGCCCGATGACGACCTGCATCTCCACGACGAGCGTGTACGTGAGGGCGGCCGCGCCGGCGCGCGCGGCATGCCACGCCTGGCTGAGCTCCATGACGGGCAGCATGAGGCCGTAGAGCGCCGCGGCGCCCAGCGCCATGCCGAACCCGGCGCCGTACTGCGGCCCGGTCACCCCCGGCGGCCGGTCCCCTCCGGCGTCGAGCCCCAGCATGGCGGCACCGACGCTGAGCAGCACGATGGCGTTCAACGCGGAGCCCGTGAAGCGGTGGCGCACGAGCAGCAGCGCGAAGCCCGCCGTGAAGGCGAGCTGCGTGGAGATGAGGATGGAGGAGGTGGACACCGGGAGGTAGGCCTGGCTGTAGGCGTAGAGGAAGTTGTCGGCGCCTGACATGAGGCCTACGACGACGGACGCGGCGAGGAGGCGGGGCGTCATCAGGAATACGGGGACGGCGTCCTGGCGGCGCTGGCGGCGGGAGAGGAAGGAGAAGCAGAGCGGCAGGAGGAGGAGCGGCCAGCCGGCGGTCTGGAGCAGGCTGGAGAGCCACTTGCGGGTGCCGCCGCGGACGAAGTAGGCGCGGAGGAGGAGCGGGCCGCACGCCGTGCCGACGACCAAGAGCATGAAATTGACGGCGAGGAGTGGGTCGCGGCGGAGGGACTTGGCGGCGGCGACCGGGAGCTCGTGCCATGCGCTGGCCTTAACCTTGCGGGCTTGCTGCTGCGCGCGGTGCTGGGTTGGGATTTCGATCTCCATGTCTGCTGCATGCACGGGACGATTGTTCGATGCGAGCAAGTGCGCTTATGCTCTATCTCAGCGATCGGGTGGCTAACACCTGTCGTCTTCAGCTTGGAGGATTATCGGAGTATGCAAATCATGCAGGCTCCCTTTTTTTAGTGGTTTTGGTCGTAATCAGAGCTTATCGCGGAGAAAAACGGTGGCATGGCTTGCAGGGTCAGGACTGCCGGCTGCGTGCATCATATCGGTGTGACTTCCACTGGTTAGAGGAGACTCTCGGCTGCTAGTAGTGACCAAGAACAGTGAGGATGAACGAGTGTTGACTTGAAGAACACCGACGATACTTTTCTTCTAGGGTTATGATGGACGCCAATTTTCTTTTTTTTTTGACGTAATGATGGACGCCAATTTTGCCAGGACCTTATGGCGCCCGGACCTAATCTCCTCCGTCTGGTGACTTGTTTTTGCAAAAATAACCCTGGATTTTGTCAAACTCATTTTTGGAAGTCCTTCTGCTTATGAAGTTCTTTACACTGATGGACTTGTTCAACGACAACATTGCGGCTTGGGCCCTTAGGGAAATTCCTCACACAGGGGCAAGGTTCACTTGGACAAATCAACAGCTCAATCCGGTCCGGTCTGCCCTTGACAGAGTCTTCATCTCTCCGGCGTTTGAAGCTGTGTTCCCTCTGTGCGCCTTAACAGCGAAGACGAGCCTGGGCTCGGATCACACCCCTTTGGTGTTTGATACAGGGGAGGGGCTCCCTGTGCGCAGTAATCATTTTTACTTTGAATCTAGTTGGCTGGAAAGGAACGACTTCCGTCCGCTTGTGCAAGCAACTTGCACTAGTAGAAACAAGGGCTTTCGTTTTTTGCCCCAGATGGCTTTTGCACCGGATTTGGCACGAACCGGTGCTAAAGGGGGTCATTAGCACCGGTTCGTGGGGAGCAGCCGGCCGAGGGACCTTTGCACCGGTTTGTGTTACCAACCGGTGCAAATGAGATATCTTTTGCACCGGTTGGTAACACAAACCGGTGCAAAAGGTTTGTCGCCGAGCACGTGTCGCCGAGGAATCTTTGCACCGGTTCGTGTTACAAACCGGTGCAAAAGATAGCTCATTTGCACCGGTTTGTAACACGAACCGGTGCAAAAGGTCCCCGACCCTTATATCAGCTCACCTCCAACCAGCCAATTCACAACTTCACTTTTTCTAGGAGAAAGGTGTGTGTGTTGAGTGCTACCTTGCATTTCTTTGGCATGCACACAAGGTGCTCGATGAAATGTCCGAGAGAATGATGCCGCTTGATTTTACACAAAACAAAAATGAGATGAGGTGCCGGAGCGACACTTAAGCTTTCTCCTCTTTCTTTCCCTCCTCAATCAAGGTTAAACAACTTTATCCTTTCATTTGTACGGTGCTAATATCCACTATATATATATATATTATGATGTTTTGTAATGGTTTTTTGATAAACTTAATTATTTGATGTAGATGAACCGGCGGCAATGGATGTACGTTGACCGACGTCCGCCCGAGTTCACTTCGGGCTCGAAAGAATTTTTCCGTGTGGCTGAGGAAAACCCACGAGCGGATGGTTATATATGTTGTCCATGTGTTGATTGCCGGAACTTAAAGCAATACCCCGAATGGCAAGTCATTCACTCCCACCTGCTTTGGAAAGGTTTCATGCCCAGCTATAATTGTTGGACCAAGCATGGAGAAAGAGGGGTTATGATGGAAGACGACGACGAAGAAGAAGAGGATGATGATATGTACCCTAACTACGGTGATACCGCAACAGGGCATGATGAAGATGAGGAGGCAGGTGGAGGTGATCAAGATGAAGAGGCATCGGATGAGCCCGTTGATGATGATCTTCGTCGGGCCATCGCCGATGCACACAGAGATGCGAAACCGAAAACGAGAAGCGAAAGTTAAAGGGCATGTTAGATGATCACAAAAAGAAGTTATACCCAAATTGTGAAGATGGCAACACAAAGCTCGGTGCCACACCGGAGTTGCTGCAATGGAAGGCGGAGGCTGGTATATGTGACAAGCCATTTGAGAAGTTACCGAAAATAATGAAGAGGAGGTTTCCAAAGGATAACGAATTGCCCGACAAGACGTACGAAGCAAAGAAGGTTCTCTCGCCCTCTAGGATTAGAGGTGCCGAAGATACATGCATGCATTAATGATCGCATCCTCTACCGCCTTGAGTACGAAAATTTGGAAAAATGTCCGGTATGCAATGCACTACGGTATAAGATCGAGCGAGATGACCCCGGTGATGTTGAGGGCGAGCCCCTAGGAAGAGGGTTCTCGCCAAGGTTATGTGGTATGCTCCTATAATACCACGGTTGAAACGTCCGTTCGTAAATAAAGAGCATGCCAGAGTTGTTGCGATGGCACAAAGAAGACCGTAAGAAAGACGAGAAGCCGAGACACCCCGCCGATGGGTCGCAGTGGAGGAAAATCGATAGAGAGTTCCCGGACTTTGCGGATGACGCGAGGAACTTAAGGTTTGGTCTAAGTACAAATGGAATGAATCCTTTTGGGGAGCAGAGCTGCGAGTCATAGCACCCGGCCTCGTAACTCTATGTATCTATAACCTTCCGCCTTGGTTGTGCATGAAGCGGAAGTTCATTATGATGCCGGTGCTCATCCAAGGCCCAAAGCAACCCGAGCAACGACATTGATGTTTACCTACGGCCATTATTTGAAGAACTCTTACAGTTGTGGAGCAAACCAGGTGTTCTTGCATGGGATGAGTACAAACAGGAGTCATTCAACCTACGAGCGTTGCTTTTCGTGACCATCAATGATTGGCTCTGCTCTTAGTAACCTTTCGTGACGGACAAACAAGGGATACGATGCATGCACGCACCGCTTAGATGAGACCGAAGGTGCTTATTTGAAGAAATGTAAGAAGGTTGTGTACACGGGGCATCGTCGATTTCTTCCAAAGAGGCACCCCGTCGAAAGAAAGGCAATCATTTCGGAGGTGAGGCGAGATCACCGGGAGAAGCTCGAACTCCGTACAGGTGATGCTTTACTTGATATGGTCAAGGACATAAAAGTAATATTTGGAAAGGGTCCCGGCGGCCAATCTGTTCCCAAAAAAAAGGCTTCGAAGAAAAAATCTGTTCCCAAAGAGGTTGTTACCGGACACGCACCCATGTGGAAGAAAAAATCTATATTTTGGGATCTACCCTATTGGAAAGTCCTAGAGGTCCGCTCTTCAATCGACGTGATGCATGTGACGAAGAATCTTTGCGTGAACCTGCTAGGCTTCTTAGGCGTGTATGGGCGGACAAAAGATACACCGAAGCAAGGGAGGACCAGTATCGTATGAAAGTCCCAAAGAACAAGCAAGAACAGGATTACAAGACGGATACAGGGAGTCGCTTAAGTCCCGGCAGCTACGCTCTTACCAAAGCGAGAGAAGGAAATATTTTTTGAAGTCCTTTACAGTATCAAGGTGCCGTCTGGATTCTCATCAAATATAAAGGGAATTATAAATATGGCGGAGAAAAAATTCCAAAACCTGAAGTCGCATGATCGCCACATTATTATGACGCAGTGCTGCTCCGGTTGCACCGAGGGGCTTCGCCGGAAAATGTTCGAATACCCATTGTGAAGCTATGTGCATTCCTTAATGCAATATCTCGGAAGGTAATCGATCCAGCTAGTCTTCCAAGGTTACGGAAGGATGTGGTGCAATGTCTTGTTAGCTTTGAGTTGGTGTTTCCACCATCTTTCTTCAATATTATGACACATCTCCCGGTTCACCTTGTCGAAGAGATTGCCATCCTCGGTCCCGTCTTTCTACACAATATGTTCCCCTTCGAGAGGTTCATGGGGGTCTTAAAGAAATATGTTCATAACCGTGCTAGGCCGAAGGAAGCATCTCCAAGGGCTATGGAACGAGAGGAGGTCATCGAGTTCCGTGTTGACTTTATTCCCGACCTTAAGTCGATTGGTGTTCCCGAATCGCGACATGAGGGGCGACTAAGTGGAAAAGGCACGCTAGGAAGGAAATCAATGATATGTAGGGACGACATTTCTTTCACTCAAGCACACTACACAGTTCTACAAAGTTCCACCTTGGTGGCCCCGTATATCACCGATCACAAGAATATTGTACGCTCCGAATATCCGGGCAGTCCGAAGACTCGGATTACACATAAACATATGCGGACATTCGGCGGTTGGCTCCGAACACATCTCATGAATAACAACGCCATTGATGATCAATTGTACTTGTTGGCCGGGTCACCATGTTCGACTATACTCGACTTTCCAGGGGTACGAGATAAATGGAAATACCTTCTACACGTTCGCCCAAGATAAAAAGAGCACCAACCAAAACGGTGGTGTCCGCATTGATGCAACAAACACTAACAGTGGGGAAAAGGACACATATTATGGTTACATAGAGGAGATATGGGAACTTGACTATGGACCTTATTTTAAGATCCCTTTGTTTCGGTGCAAATGGTTCAAGCTTGATGGAAAAGGGGTAAAGGTAGACCAGTTGTACGGAATAACAACAGTGGATCTCAACAATCTTGGTTACAGAGACGAACCATTCGTCCTAGCCAATGATGTGTCTCGGGTTTTCTATGTGAAGGACATGTCCTCCAGACCGAAGAAAAGAAAACATAAGGAAACGAGCTCATCCGATGAGCCAAAGCGTCACATAGTTCTTTCAGGGAAAAGAACCATCGTGTGAGTCGAGGACAAGACAGACATGTCAGAAGATTATAATAAGTTTGCTGAAATTCCACCCTTCAGAGTGAACATTGATCCAACCATCGCGTTAAATGCTGAAGATACTCCATGGTTACGGTCGAAGCGATCATAATGTATTAATTATTATCCTGTACCTTGATGAGAGCTCATATTGTGAAGCGTTTGTTGTGTGATATGTATCAGTAACATTGGTCGTTTGAACTAAATGCTCTTTCCTTCGAGAAGCTCCCGGAAGCCCTCTTTAATTAATTACCCTGAGGTACTGGTTGTTGGGTGTATATATACTAGCAGCTTCCGAGCGGGACTTGCGGGAAGAGTTACTCGGGCAAAGCTTCCGAAGATGTCTAAGACGGCCAGCCATCTAAGACATCTTCGAGAAGCTTCGCCGGAGAGGCTCTTTCCTTCGAAAAGCTCCCGGAAGCCCTCCTTACCCCGAGCTACTGGTTGTTGGGTGTATACTAGCAGCTTCCGAGCTGACTTGCGGGAAGAGTTACTCGGGCAAAGCTTCCGAAGATGTCTAAGACGGCCAGCCATCTAAGACATCTTCGAGAAGCTTCGCCGGAGAGGCTCTTTCCTTCTTGGTCGTTGCCTCTCAGGTTGCTCTCTCTACTCTCCCGGGAGGGGGCTATATATAGCAATGTGCCTCCAGATAATCCCCCCCGGATGAGGCCACCCCGGATAAGGCAAACACCGGATAAGCCTCCCCCGCATTTAGCCCCCATCTTTAGCACCGGTTCCAGCCAGGAACCGGTATAAAAGGGGTATATAAACTAATCCACCATCTTTAGCACGGGTTCAAGCCAGGAACCGGGATAAAAGGGGTATATAAACTAATCCACCATCTTTAGCACCGGTTCAAGCCAGGAACCGGGATAAAAGGGTATATAATCAAATCCACCATCTTTAGCACCGATTCAAGCCAGGAACCGGGATAAAAGGGGTATATAATCAAATCCACCATCTTTAGCACCGGTTCAAGCCAGGAACCGGGATAAAAGGGGTATATAATCTAATCCACCATCTTTAGCACCGGTTCAAGCCAGGAACCGGGATAAAAGGGGTATATAAACTAAAGACAACGACTTTATTGAAATTTAACATTAACTAAATTTAAACTAAAATAATAACAACTTCTACTAGTTCTTCCGCGCATCCGTTGCTGCCCTCCTGGCTGCCGCCTCCTGCCGCAGCTCCTCCTCACGACGACGCTTATACATATCCTCACTATCCGGATCCGCCACACGCGGCCGCTTATGCAGCTCCCGGAGACTCGCCTCTCAAATGCTTCTATGGTAGCCGCTAGCGCCGCCTCCTCCCACTCCTCTATCTCCGCAAGCTGCGGGTCCATCTCATCCTCTGCTGCCCTCCTTGCTGCCGCCTCCTGCCGCTGCAGCTCCTCCCACTCCTCTATCTCCGCGAGCTGCGGGTCCACCTCCACCGGCGGCGGGTGCGGCTTTGGGGGCATTGTGCAATGGGCTAGGGTTTGGTGATGATCGAAGTGGGAGAGACGGGGACGTACTATTTATAGAGGGAAAATATCCCGCGCGGCGCCGTGGCGGGAAAATATATATCCCGCGCGCCGTTTGCGTCGTGGCGGGAAAATATACCGCGCGCCGCTTGCGTCGTGGCGGGAAAATCACGCGCGGCGTCATCGCGTGGCGGGAAAATATCCCGCGCGGCGCCGTGGCGGGAAAATATATATCCCGCGCGCCGTTTGCGTCGTGGCGGGAAAATATACCGCGCGCCGCTTGCGTCGTGGCGGGAAAATCACGCGCGGCGTCATCGCGTGGCGGGAAAATATCCTGCGGGGCGCCGTGGCGGGAAAATATCCCGCGCGGCGCCGTGGCGGGAAAATATCCCGCGCGGCGTCGTTTGACGGGAACCTACCAAGCGCGCGTCGTGGCGGGAATCTATCCGGCGCGACTCACGCAAAAAAATGGCGGGAAAACACAAAAGAGGGCGAAAAAAATGGGTCTTTTGCACCGGTTGGTGGCTCAAACCGGTGCAAAAGGGTCTTTTGCACCGGTTTGAGCCACCAACCGGTGCAAAAGGGTCGGACTATAAATTTGCCCCGCGCCACCCTTCTTCTCCAATTCGTGCGGGGACAGTTTCCTACCGAAACTCTGCCCAAATTTTCGGCCGACCGCGCCGCGCCGCCGTGCCGCCCGCCGACCGCGCCGCCCGCCCGCGCCGCCGCCGACCGCGCCGCCGCCTCCTCCTCCGCCCTCCCGCGCCGCCCGCCCGCGCCGCCGCCTCCTCCGCGCGCGCCTCCTCCGCGCGCCCGCGCGCCCGCGCCGCCGCCGCCGCCGCCCGCGCCGCCGCCCCCGCGCGCCCGCGCCGCCGCCCCCGCCCGCCGCCCCCATCTCCGGCCGGCGCGCATAGGTGAGCCCCGGCTTGTTTGTTTTTCTTTTTTTTTTGTTTCATTTAGTTAGGAAATTTAGTAGTTAAATTGGTTAGAAAATATTAGTTAGAAAAATTTAGGGTTAGAAATATTTGTTAGAAATATTAATTTAGAGTTAGAAAAATTATATGTTAGAAAATTTTAGTGAAATTTATATGTTAGAAATATTTGTTAGAAAATATTAGTTAGATAAAAGTGTAGTTAGAAAATATTTGTTACAAATTTATATGTTAGAAATATATTTGTTAGATAAAAGTGTAGTTAGAAAATATTTGTTAGATAAAAAAGTAGTTAGAAAATATTTGTTACAAATTTATATGTTAGTAATATATTTGTTAGATAAAAATGTAGTTAGAAAATATTTGTTAGAAAAAAATGTAGTTAGAAAATATTTGTTTCAAATTTATATGTTAGAAATATATGTTAGATAAAAATGTATGTGTTAGACAAAAGTAGTAGTATTTGTTACTAAGATATATATATATTCATAAGTAATTTATTCAAATTCAATATTAGTTTGCATACGATGTCGCGCCCGCCGCGTCCTGGAGCTAGGACAATTTTAGAGGAGTTGCGGCAGTTGGGGGAAGTTCGGGACCGGGCTCCGCCGGGTGGCACTCGGGAGGTGTTATCTTCCGGGGCACGCACCTTGGTGCGGAATCCGGGTCCCGTCGTCGACCCGGATATTCTCCGGTGGAGGTCTTATGGGCCACGTTCGTTTCGGAGGGAGCCGGCCCCGCCGAGGTGGTAGCTCAGCGCATTGCAGCGGAGGATGAGCATGTTCGCCGTTACATGTATGCGTTAGACACCATGTATAGGACCGGATGGTCGGTTATGCGGGGATCTCATGTTAGCTATGCTCCCGTTCATCGTTCCGTGGCTTTGGGTGTTCACCCGGCGTGGCTCGGGACCCGGTCGGCGCCGTTGAGAGCTTGTAGTGTGATGTATTAGGGACCGATCGAGCTATATGTGTAACTCAGATCTTTGATTATGTATTCAGCATTATCCTTTATTTGCACTTATATATATGTGTAACTCTAATATTTGATCATTTATTTATATCATTATCTTGGTTAATTACTGCTTCGTTGTGTTTATAGCATTAGAATAACTTGTAAGTCTTTGCAGAAACTATGGAAAGAGACCTAGAAAAAGAATACATGGTCGAGGAGATTATCCGTGATGATGAGGATATCACCTCTCTTTACCTAAACCAATCCGGCGAGGGAGACGAGCGAACCCGTGGAGACGCCTCCGGTGAGGAAGATGAGCAAGACAACCGTGGAGACGGCTCCGGTGAGGGAGAAGGTGACGACCGCGAGGGAGAAGCTCACGACGCCGCCGAGGTGTATATATATTGATTAACCAAGCCTCCGGATTTGTGCATATACATGTATTAACGTTGTTTCTTCTTTTAGACCTCCCGATCAACAAACTCTACCGGCGAGAACTAAACGAGGCGCGGCCGTAAAGATGGAAGACCATGAAAGGTGCACCATCACGGAAATCGCGATAGATGGCGAACCGATTTCTCCCAAGAATTTCGCAAAAAGTTTGTAAGTCAATGTGGAGTTGTTGTTAGGGACACCGTCCCGATCACCACTCAAGAATGGAAGAAACCTGTAAAGGGGGCGAAGGAGTTACTTATGTCGACACGAGATTAAAAAGTGTGATGTTTAGGAAGCTGCTGAAAAATTTCATCTTTCCGGAGCCAACTAACTCTGATAGTGAGAATGACGAAGCCGGACCACGAGGATCCCGAGCTGAATAGCGTACAGCGAAGAGTTAAGAAGTGGGCTCTTAAGAAGATGGCGATACGGTTCAACGACTACAAGAAGAAATTGGACAGACTTCTTTGTCAAGAAAGGGAAGACTCCTGATTTCAAAGGCCCCTATGAGAAGATAAAAGACCACCGGGAGGAATTTGTGAAGTTAAAGAAATCGGACAAGGCAAAGAAAAGGTCCGACACCAATACGAAAAATGCTTCTAATAAGATGTACTTCCATACCATGGGGCGAGGAGGCTACAATGTCGGCAGACCTAAGTGGGAGAAATGGGAGAACGAGCTAATTAAAAAGGGGATCCAGACGAGAGTACCGAAATGGAACCAGCGGTCAAGGGATTGGTTTTACGCGCATGGGGGCACGTTGGACGCACAAGGGTTATGCATATATACACAAAGACATAAGGAAAACCCACTTCCCATCGAAGCCTTTAGAAATGTTGCAAAGGAAGTTGAAGAGGGGAAGTTCCGTCCCGAAAGAGAGAAGGACCAGCTCACACGCGCCCTTGGGAATCCCGAACACTCGGGACGAACACGAACCACATCGGGTGGCAAGCCGTGGTGTATTGGGTTTCCTGCGAAACGAAGAAATATCCCGATAGAAGCCGTCGGAGGCAAAAGGATGTGGTTCACGAACGCGTTGCTAAGCTAGAGGAGCAAGTGAGGATGATAATGTCGAGCTCAGCCACGATCACCCAACCTCAACCTAATCCGCGGATAGAAGAAGTTGCATTCGATGCTACCGGCCGGGGATCTCGGCGGAAAAGCGGCGTGGCTTCCACGGAGCTGCCCGGTGATGATGCACATGTGGATCCGCGAGATGGCTCCTCCCTCCCCTGTGGAACCGCGGATGGATCTTGATCTCTACCCTGTGGACTTTATCACGGAGTCTACACCTTGTGAGCTACATTTCCAAACGATGGGCTACTTAACGCTCAAGGCGGCGGTCGGCTATGTCTTACCGCCGCATCCGATCAAAGATACCACTTCAAGCCGGTTCCACCCGGCTACGCCGTTGCCGGGGTGGATCAAGTTATGGATGGGTATGGGCCGCCGAGGCTTGACCACCCAGCCGGTGAAGGGGATTTGCTAGAGCTGGGAGAAGCCAAGAACACTACGGTTCTATGGCGAAAAGAATTCATTGTGATTCCGGGTTGGAAGGCGCCAACAAGGTCTCCACCGAGGCAGCATTCTCCACCGATGCAGCCGTCTCCGGTGCGTGAGCCTTCCCCGCCGGCGCGTGAGCCTTCCCCGCCGACGCGTGAGCCTTCTCCGCCGCCGCGTGAGCCTTCTCCGCCGCCGCAGCCCAAGTCTAAGAGCAAAATTAGGCGGTCCGCTACGACACGAGCTGAGTCGTAACGGATCACCGAGACGCAAACAAGAGCCCCTCCCAAGAGTGCCTAAGGTTCCTCCCAAGAGACCTTATGACTATACGAGTTGAGGAAAATGCCAAGATCGTAGCTCGAACAACACAAGCAACAAATGTTGAAATTGAAAAAGCCCCAGCTTGAGCCGGAGCCAGCTATATCTCCGGAAAAGAAGTTGAAACTCGCTGAAGAGCCTTCATCAACCTGAGCCAAGTCTTTCATCGAACTATGACCGGTCTATTCGCAAGTCAAATGTGTCGGCAAGAGATCGGTGGGAAAAAAGTAAGGTAGACGGGAAACCAGTTCCCCGGCTTGGAAACCGAAAAACTCGTGCCCCCCGCTCCAAGTGTATCCCGATGTCACGAGCGTGCTTTGATCCGGAGATGGTAAGACTATACAAAGATGAGGCGGATGCGGTCGGTATGAGTATTCCCGAGTACTTAAGCCGCATCGATGCGGAATTCCTTACAAGTACGGGTGATGATGTCCAAATAGCATACCAGGTACAAGTACGGGCAACCTCTTGTCGGAGCTGAGGAGTTGCCTAATCTATCAACGCAAGCCGCGAAGACTGCATAATTGGTACATGGAAAAATGTAAGGATGGTAAGAACTGGATCATGGTGGCAATCACGAGATGAGCACTACGGGCGAAATGACGTGATGAACATCGAATTTTGTGAATTATTTCAGTTATTCAACCAAGACGCCCTCGACAAATCTCCGTTGAGTGCCTACCGTCCGTAAGTATTATTTATGTAATTAAGTCTCTACCGCGGCTCGTCCATTGCATGCATATAACCATACTCTCTATTATGCAGAATGAAGATCCGCGAATGCCGCAAGGGGCAAATCTATGATCTTGGGTTCGTTGACCCATATACCGTGAATGGGTATACTGTCCACAACTCTCCCAAGGACACAGAGAATAACTTGGTATATGTCTTAAGGAAAAACTCATACAAAAGGGCAATACTATTTCCTTACAACTTCTCGTGAGTGTTACTCGTCTTCACACATTAAATCTTTTTCGCTTACTCCATGTGTTAAGTGTAATTGATGAGTTATGCATATATATGTGTGTCCGCAGGTTTCACTATATCCTGCTAGTCATTGAACCCGACACCGGGATAGTAGAAGTCATGGACTCGAAGAGTAAACCCCTTGAGGCGTGGGGGGACATGGCTGATATCCTCCTCAAGGCTTGGAAACGGTTCACCAACAAGTCTCCGGGTTTAAAGAATAAAGAACTTCGAATAAAACAAGTACCGGTAAGTAATACTGGCTACGCCGCGCATCTCTTTGATGATTCTAGTTTCAATACCATTATTATCATCCTTGATTATATATATATATTATTTTGATTGAATTTTGTTCTCGTAAAGTGCTTGAGGCAGGAAGACGGGAATAATTTATGCGGGTATTACGTTTGCGAGTTCATCCGCCGAATACCCACCATAAGAGGGACATTTTGGAACAACTTGATGTAAGTAAACAACATTCATGGCTTTATTTTATCACCTTCTGTTTCATTCACATACACACACATATATATTGACCACTGTACCTTCTTCAAATGATTAGATCGAACGGTTGCGGGACGGTCTTCTAGCAACCGGGCGTGTACGAGCAATTCAAGAAGAGCTGGCGGGATTCTTAGTTGAGCAAGTCTTAGCTCCAGACGGAGAACACTATGTGGCCGACATCCAAGTATCAAAGTTGATGTAGACATATATATATGCATGAACGTGTGTCACTTTGATCGATATATGTAATATAATGGTTTCCTATATATATATATATTTGAATTGTCTGCATTATTAATATTATACCGTGTTTCGAATGGGGCAGAGTCTCTGCCGCGGCAGCGTTTTAGTGCAATTCCCTGCCGCGGCAGACTGCCGCGGCAGGGAATTGCACTAAACGCTGCCGCGGCTCTGCCTTTGCACCGGTTCGTATTACGAACCGGTGCAAAAGCTTCCCCGCCGAGCGCCCCACAGCCGGCCACGTGGAGACCCCTTTAGCACCGGTTCGTAATACAACCGGTGCAAAAGGGGGGGGGGGCCTTTTGCACCGGATGGTTTGCACCGGTTGGCCATCCGGTGCATATGGCCTTTAAAAACCGGTGCAAAAGGCCATGTTTGCACTAGTGTTGGGACGACCTCAGCTATAGAGTTAGAGGCAGAGACATTTTGGACTGGTGGCACTTCATGAGCGCGGGCCTTAGACAACACCTCAGAGGTTGGAGTCTCAATCTGGCCCGTGACACCAAAGAAGCAAAGGCGACCCTGCTTACTCAGATCTCCCATCTTGATCTTCAAGCAGACGCTGCGGGGTTGGATGATGACGGCTGGGCAGCCAGATACCATCTCGAAGAGCAACTGCTGCACCTCTATAGGGTTGAGGAAGAGCACGGGAAACAACGTGGGAAAACGCGGTGGGCCTTGCAAGGCGATGCAAATACGGCCTACTTCCATGCCGTTGCTAATGGCCGAAGGTGTAAGTGCTAGATCACAGCTCTCAATACCCCCCTTGGCCCCATCACGGATCAGCGGTTGATCCAAGAGCATGTGTATGCCTTTTACCGGGAGTTGTTGGGCACTTCCGCCCCTAGGTGCCGTGGGTTGGCGCCGGATACCTGGTCTGTTCTTCAGCAGGTGTCGCAAGAAGAGAATGACAGTCTAGCCCTCACCTTCTCGGAGGTGGAGTTGGAAAATATCGTCAATGACATGAAATCTAACACTGCTCCTGGCCCTGATGGCCTCCCAGTGATCTTCTTCAAATCTTTCTGGCCTTTGGTGAAGCAAGGTACCCTTCACATCCTGAATGACTTTGTGCTGGGGCGCATTGACATTGCTCCACTCAATTTTGGGATCCTCTCCCTCATTCCCAAGGTCCCGGGTGCGGATCTAATCACACAGTACAGACCGATTGCGCTGATCAATGTCATCTTTAAAATTGTGTCCAAAGCTTTCGCCTCCCGCCTCGACCCGGTGGCCAATAGGATCATCAGCCCTTATCAGACTGCCTTCATCAAAGGGAGAAACATCCTAGATGGACCCCTTGCTCTAATTGAGATTATCCACGAGCTTAAGTCCAAGAAGCTGGGAGGAATTCTCCTTAAGCTGGACTTCGAGAAAGCGTACGACCGAGTGAATTGGGACTTCCTTGCTGAGGTGCTCAGGGGGAAAGGGTTCGAAGAGGGTTACATCCACCGCATCTCCCAGTTAGTGGCCGGAGGACAAACCGCGATCTCAATCAACAGGGTGATTGGGCCGTTCTTTCGGAACAAGAGGGGAGTGAGACAAGGGGACCCCCTCTCTCCGCTACTGTTTAACTTCATTGGGGAAGGTCTGTCCGCGATCCTTTCGGCAGCCGGGAGGGCCAGTCACATCCACAGGGTCCTCCCGCACCTTAATCCTGGGGGAATCTCCCACCTCCAATATGCGGATGATACGCTCATCCTTATCCATAATTCAGATGAAGACATTGCAAATCTGAAGTTCCTCCTCATGTGCTTTGAGGACATGTCGGGCCTAAAAATCAACTACCACAAGAGCGAGGTGATCGTCATGGGTCAGTGTAACATCCCAGAAATTCAAAACAAAAATAACTAAATTTCCCTAGTTCCAAATTTTGGAACCAACAAAAACTTTTATTAAATTAAGTTTGATACATAGTAATCTTGCTTAATTCTTGTGCTTTTGCCATGATTGCTTGTTATTAGTATTGGAGATAATCTTAAACCCTAAACTCCATCCCTCTTTTCATCATCCCTCTTAGAATAAAATAAAAGGAAGATAAATAAGAAAAAGGCATATGTGCCTATGGCTATTTTATAAACCTTTACCCTAAACTCCTCTACTTGTTTAGTGGTTTGGAAAACCATTACACACCCTACCTAGTACTTATCAAACCTAAATCAAGTTGTTTTCCAATAAAATAAAAAGAAACTAAAAATGCCATAGAGGCATATGTGAGTAAAATAGCAAATCTGTGAATTTGATAAGCTTGACCCTAGGACTTGTTGTGAATGGTTGGATCACTTCCATATACCATGTCAACACTCAACAACACCAATTGGGTCAAGCCAAGTCAAATTAAAAATCAAATGCACCATATGCATAGAGGCATATGTGGCACATAACCATTTCACCAAACCTTGACCTATGCCTTTAAACCTTGACCAAATGATGTGAAACCATCTCTAAACCTAACCTAATGCTAAATTGACCCTAACCCATGCCCCAGTAGATCAAGGGGAAACATTTACAAAAATAATAAAATTTGACACATCATCTCTTATGTGTTATGGCCATTTTTGCAAATCTTTGAACAAGACCTTTTTAAATAGATTCAATGGTTTGGAAATGTTTCTAAACTCCTAAGAATCACATTAGAGTCAAGAAAAGTCAAAACAAATGGAGTGAAATCAAATAGGGAGAAAATCCCAATTTTTTTCTCACATACACATAAGACCAATTTTGCAAATCTTCACCAAAGGCCACCATTGCTTGATCTATGGTTTGTAAAACTCTTATATATGATAAACAAACACACTTGCATCAAAGAAACCAAAACCAAATCAAAGCAAAACTCAAAACTATCACACATATGATAATGGTCATATGTCACATTTATAAATTCTTCCCCACTTTGCACCCACCTATCTTTTGTTTCTGCAACCAAACTTGGTCAACCATTGCCATGTCATCCAAGACCAAGTGATGGTGAACAACTTTCATATTGACCATTGGTGCTAATGTTGACCAGGTTGACCAGTAGGGTTTTGACAAGTGGAGACTTTGAAACTATGTGAAGATCAACCCCCAATTTGAAATCTTGCAAAACTTCACCAAATTGACCACCACCACCACCATTCTACCTCTCTAATAATATAAAAGAGATTCACCAAAAAGATTTACAAAATTCGAATAAAAATTTCATGCGGCCATTTCCTCAAACACTTGGCAGGCATCAATTCAGATTGGACACACACCCTTCTACACACTGGATTTTAGCCTCCACCCCTTTCCATATGTGATCATCAACCTCCTGTACCTCCCCTGCATCAAGCCATGTACTTGCTGGTGGTGATTAAAGGGTGGAAATGCTCAGAACAGGACCATGCCGTGCACCATGCCGGTCATCATGCCCTCTCCCTCTCTGCTCCTCTCCTTGCACTTTAATCGTGTCCAGCAAGTAGCCTGCACTCAACCATGCACGCTGGTACCTTCCCTGGCCGAAGGGACGCACCGCACTGGCCAGAACGCCACTCGCCCGTACGCGCCCAGACGCGCCCCAGCCATGCCAGAGCGCGCCCAGACATGTCACTGGACGCGCCAGTGCACGCCCTCGCCTGGTCGCCCTCGTCCTCCCCCTGCATGCCTACCTCTGCATCGCGCGTCGCCAACCTCTCCTCTACGCCGTAGACATGCTCGCTGGCTCGCGCGTACACCGTCGCCATCGCCATCATCAAAAATCTGCCGCGCATGTACTGCAAGCTCTCGACGATGACCAGCACGCTCCCGTCCTTCCCCTGTCGTCCCTTCACGCGCGCTAGCTCCGCCTAGCCGTCGCCTACACAACGCGTCCCCTAGCTTGCCCCTTCGCCGCTCCAGACGCCGGCGCCATGAGCGACCCCTCTCAGCACCCGCGGCACCACCCCTCCCGCTATAAATAGAGGAGTGATGTCTACGGGTGCTTCTATTCTTGTAGACAGTGTTGGACCTCCAAGAGCAGAGGTTTGTAGAACAGCAGCAAGTTTCCCTTAAGTGGATCACCCAAGGTTTATCGAACTCGGGGAGGAAGAGGTCAAAGATATCCCTCTCATGCAACCCTGCAACCACAAAGCAAGAAGTCTCTTGTGTCCCCAACACACCTAATAGGTGTACTAGTTCGACGAAGAGATAGTGAAATACAAGTGGTATGAATCAATATGAGCGGTAGTACGGCGCCAGAAAATAGCTTACTAGCATGCGAGTTGATGGTAGTAATATTGCGAGAAGTAAACAAGCGGTAGTAACTCAGCGGTAGTAACGCGAGTAAAACGAGTAACAAACGGCGATAGCGATATTTAGGAACAAGGCCTAGGGATTAGACTTTCACTAGTGGACACTCTCAACATTGATCACATAACAGAATAGATAAATGCATACTCTACACTCTCTTGTTGGATGATGAACACATTGCGTAGGATTACACGAACCCTCAATGCCGGAGTTAACAAGCTCCACAATTCAATGTTCATATTTAAATAACCTTAGAGTGCATGAAAGATCGATACGACTAAACCAAGTACTAACATAGCATGCACACTGTCACCTTCATGCTTATGTAGGAGGAATAATACACATCAATACTATCATAGCAATAGTTAACTTCGCAATCTACAAGAGATCATGATCATAGCATAAACCAAGTACTAACACGGATGCACACACTCTGTCACCATTACATCGTGCGGAGAGGAATAAAACTACTTTAATAACATTGCTAGAGTAGCACATAGATAAATTGTGATACAAAACACATTGCAATCATAAAGAGATATAAATAAGCACTTCACTATGCCATTCATAACGGTGAATAAGTATTACGTGAAATATAGCCTAAGAGACCCACACGGTGCACACACTCGTCACCTTTACACACGTGGGACAAGGAGTCTCCGGAGATCACATAAGTAAAACTCACTTGACTAGCACAATGACATCTAGATTACAAGCATCATCATATGAATCTCAATCATGTAAGGCAGCTCATGAGATTATTGTATTGAAGTACATAGGAGAGAGATGAACCACATAGCTACCGGTACAACCCCGAGCCTCGATGGAGAACTACTCCCTCCTCATGGGAGCAGCAGCGGTGATGAAGATGGCGGTGGAGATGGCAGCGGTGTCGATGGAGAAGCCTTCCGGGGGCACTTCCCCGCTCCGGCAGGGTGCCGGAACAGAGACTCCTGTCCCCCAGATCTTGGCTTCGCGATGGCGGCGGCTCTGGAAGGTTTCGCGTACCGTGGATTCCTCCGTAAGGGTTTTCGATGCAGGGGCTTTATATAGGCGAAGAGGCGGCGCAGGAGGGTCGAAGGGGTGCCCACACCATAGGGTGGCGCGGGCCCCCCTGGCCGCGCCAGCCTGTGGTTTGGTGGGCCTGTGCCCCCTCTCTGGCGGTTCTCGGGTGTTCTGGATGGTTCCGGGCAAAATAGGAACCTGGGCGTTGATTTCGTCCAATTCCGAGAATATTTCGTTACTAGGATTTCTGAAACCAAAAACAGCAGAAAACGAGAACCGACACTTCGGCATCTTGTTAATAGGTTAGTTCCGGAAAATGCACGAATATGACATAAAGTGTGCATAAAACATGTAGATATCATCAATAATGTAGCATGGAACATAAGAAATTATCGATACGTTGGAGACGTATCGGCATCCCCAAGCTTAGTTCTGCTCGTCCCGAGCGAGTAAAACGATAACAAAGATAATTTCTGAAGTGACATGCCATCATAAACTTGATCATATTGTAAACATATGTAATGAATGCAGCGATCAAAACAATGGTAATGACATGAGTAAACAAGTGAATCATAAAGCAAAGACTTTTCATGAATAGTACTTCAAGACAAGCATCAATAAGTCTTGCATAAGAGTTAACTCATAAAGCAATAAATCAAAGTAAAGGTATTGAAGCAACACAATGGAAGATTAAGTTTCAGTGGTTGCTTTCAACTTGTAACATGTATATCTCATGGATAGTTGTCAATGCAAAGTAATATAATAAGTGCAATATGCAAATATGTAGGAATCAATGCACAGTTCACACAAGTGTTTGCTTCTTGAGATGGGAGGAAATAGGTAGACTGACTCAACATAAAAGTAGAAGAATGGTCCTTCAAAGAGGAAAGCATCGATTGCTATATTTGTGCTAGAGCTTTTATTTTGAAAACATAAAGAGAGCATAAAAGTAAAATTTTGAGAGGAGTTTGTTGTTGTCAACGAATGGTAGTGGGTACTCTAACTACCTCATCAACCAGACTTTCAAGAGCGGCTCCCATGAAGGACGTTATCTCTACCAGCAAGGTAGATCATCCCTCTTCTCTTTTGTTTACACATGTACTTTAGTTTAGTTTTTCTTTATTTATGGATGACACTCCTCCCAACCTTTTGCTTACACAAGCCATGGCTAACCGAATCCTCGGGTGCCTTCCAACATTCACATACCATGGAGGAGTGTCTATTTGCAAAATTAAGTTGCTTACCGATGAATCGGAGCAAAACATGTGAAGAGAATTATTAATGAAAGTTAATTAATTGGGGCCGGGAACCCCATTGCCGGCTCTTTTTGCAAAATTATTGGATAAGCGGATGTGCCACTAGTCCATTGTGAAAGTCTCGTCAAAAGTAAATGACAAGATCGAAAGATAAAACACCACATACTTCCTCATGAGCTATAAAACATTGACACAAATAAGAGGTGATAAATTTTGAATTGTTTAAAGGTAGCACTCAAGCAATTTACTTTGGAATGGCGGAGAAATACCATGTAGTAGGTAGGTATGGTGGACACAAATGGCATAGTGGTTGGCTCAAGGATTTTGGATGCATGAGAAGTATTCCCTCTCGATACAAGGTTTAGGCTAGCAAGGTTTATTTGAAACAAACACAAGGATGAACCGGTGCAGCAAAACTCACATAAAAGACATATTGTAAACATTATAAGACTCTACACCGTCTTCCTTGTTGTTCAAACTCAATACTAGAAATTATCTAGACCTTAGAGAGACCAATTATGCAAACCAAATTTTAGCATGCTCTATGTATTTCTTCACTAATAGGTGCAAAGTATATGATGCAAGAGCTTAAACATGAGCACAACAATTGCCAAGTATCACATTATCCAAGAGATTTTACCAATTACTACATGTAGCATTTTTCAATTCCAACCATATAACAATTTAACGAAGAGGAAACTTCGCCATGAATATTATGAGCTAAGAACACATGTGTTCATACGAACCAGCGGAGCGTGTCTCTCTCCCACACAAGGATGAACTTATTCAGAGAATGAAAATAACAAAACAAAAATAAAAGCACACACGGACGCTCCAAGTAAAGTACATAAGATGTGACCGAATAAAAATATAGTTTCAAGAGAAGGAACCCGATACTTTGTCGATGAAGAAGGGGATGCCTTGGGCATCCCCAAGCTTAGACGCTTGAGTCTTCTTAGAATATGCAGGGGTGAACCACGGGGGCATCCCCAAGCTTAGAGCTTTCACTCCTCTTGATCATAGTATATCATACTCCTCTCTTGACCCTTGAAAACTTCATTCACACCAAACTTCAAGCAAACTCATTAGAGGGTTAGTGCATAATCAAAAATTCACATGTTCAGAGGTGACACAATCATTCTTAACACTTCTGGACATTGCACAAAACTTCTGAAAGTTAATGGAACAAAGAAACTCATTCAACTTAACAAAAGCGGCAATGCGAAATAAAAGGCAGAATCTGTCAAAAACAGAACAGTCCGTAAAGACGAATTTTAAAATGGCACCAGACTTGCTCAAACGGAAAAAACTCAAAACTAATGAAAGTTGCGTACATATCTGAGGATCACGCTCGAAAATTGGCATATTTTTCTGAGTTACTTACAGAGAAAACAGCCCAGATTCGTGACAGATAGAAATCTGTTTCTGCGCAGAAATCCAAATCTAGTATCAACCTTCGATTAGAGGCTTCACTTGGCACAACAAATCACAAAACTAAGATAAGGAGAGGTTGCTACAGTAGTAAACAACTTCCAAGACACAAATATAAAACAAAGTACTGTAGCAAAATAACACATGGGTTATCTCCCAAGAAGTTCTTTCTTTATAGCCATTAAGATGGGCTCAGCAATTTTAATGATGCACTCGCAAGAAATAGTATTTGAAGCAAAAGAGAGCATCAAGAAGCAAATTCAAAACACATTTAAGCCTAACATGCTTCCTATGCATAGGAATCTTGTAAATAAACAAGTTCATGAAGAGCAAAGTAACAAGCATAGGAAGATAAAACAAGTGTAGCTTCAAAAATTTCAGCACATAGAGAGGTGTTTTAGTAACATGAAATTTTTTACAACCATATTTTCCTCTCTCATAATAACTTTCAGTAGCAACATGAGCAAACTCAACAATATAACTATCACATAAAGCATTCTTATCATGAGTCTCATGCATAAAATAATTACTACTCCCAACATAAGCATAGTCATTCTTATTAATTGTAGTGGGAGCAAATTCAACAAAGTAGCTATCAAATATAGGAGGTATATTGTAATCATAATCAAATTTATCCTCCATAACAGGTGGTAACAAAAGACTACTATCATTATAATCATCATAAATGGGAGGCAAAGTATCATCAAAGTAAATTTTCTCCTCAATGCTTGGGGGACTAAAAATATCATGCTCATCAAAGCCAGCTTCCCCAAGCTTAGAATTTTCCATAGCATTAGCAACAATAGTGTTCAAAGCATTCATATTAATATGTTCCATGGGTTTTTTAATTTTCGCATCAAACCATCCATGTCTTAAATCAGGAAATAGAATAAAAAGGTCATTATTGTCCATTATGCCTCACTAGTGTAAACAAGAAACCAAATGTCGCAATTGCAGTAGTCTAAAGGAAATAGCTTCGAGCACACACACAATGGCGCCGTAAAAGTACGCATTACACGGAACCGAAGTATGAGTGCCTTTTACCTTTCCTCCACGGCAACGGCGCCGTAAAAGTGCTTGATGTCTACGGGTGCTTCTATTCTTGTAGACAAGTGTTGGGCCTCCAAGAGCAGAGGTTTGTAGAACAGCAGCAAGTTTCCCTTAAGTGGATCACCCAAGGTTTATCGAACTCGGGGAGGAAGAGGTCAAAGATATCCCTCTCATGCAACCCTGCAACCACAAAGCAAGAAGTCTCTTGTGTCCCCAACACACCTAATAGGTGTACTAGTTCGGCGAAGAGATAGTGAAATACAAGTGGTATGAATCAATATGAGCAGTAGTACGGCGCCGTAAAAATAGCTTACTGGCATGCAGTTGCTGGTAGTAATATTGCAGGAAGTAAACAAGCATTAGTAACTCAGCAGTAGTAACGC
The DNA here is from genome assembly GCF_022539505.1 of Lolium rigidum. Classification (NCBI taxonomy): domain Eukaryota; kingdom Viridiplantae; phylum Streptophyta; class Magnoliopsida; order Poales; family Poaceae; genus Lolium; species Lolium rigidum. The sequence goes on from NC_061509.1 coordinate 232,287,561, forward strand.
AGTAAAACAGTAACAAACAGCGATAGCAGTATTTAGGAACAAGGCCTAGGGATTAGACTTTCACTAGTGGACACTCTCAACATTGATCACATAATAGAATAGATAAATGCATACTCTACACTCTCTTGTTGGATGATGAACACATTGCGTAGGATTACACGAACCCTCAATGCCGGAGTTAACAAGCTCCACAATTCAATGTTCATATTTAAATAACCTTAGAGTGCATGAAAGATCGATACGACTAAACCAAGTACTAACATAGCATGCACACTGTCACCTTCATGCTTATGTAGGAGGAATAATACACATCAATACTATCATAGCAATAGTTAACTTCGCAATCTACAAGAGATCATGATCATAGCATAAACCAAGTACTAACACAGATGCACACACTGTCACCATTACATCGTGCGGGAGGAATAAAACTACTTTAATAACATTGCTAGAGTAGCACATAGATAAATTGTGATACAAAACACATTGCAATCATAAAGAGATATAAATAAGCACTTCACTATGCCATTCATAACAGTGAATAAGTATTCTGTGAAATATAGCCTAAGAGACCCACACGGTGCACACACTGTCACCTTTACACACGTGGGACAAGGAGTCTCCGGAGATCACATAAGTAAAACTCACTTGACTAGCACAATGGCATCTAGATTACAAGCATCATCATATGAATCTCAATCATGTAAGGCAGCTCATGAGATTATTGTATTGAAGTACATAGGAGAGAGATGAACCACATAGTAACAAAGGATTAATTTGTCAATGCCTACAGATTGTAGACTAGGGTTTTGTTAGAAGTAGAGGGCAAGTAGATCTCGAAGGTTTCAGCCGAAAAGTACTCGACGATTGAGAAAACTAGGGTTGTGTTGATAATAGATTCGATCCTTTTTGTCCCTCGACTCCACCTTATATAGGAGGTGGAGCCGAGGGTTTCGTTTGTACAAGTTACGAGTCCGGGACGGTTTCTAACTCATCCCGCCGGATTACAAATAACACTTCCTATTACAACTCTAACTTTCCTTAATATATCTTGGGCTCCCGAATCTTCTTATTCTTCGGGTAGTGGGCCTTCGATAAACCCCGGGTACTATCTTCGGCAGGCCCATTTGGGATGCATATGTCGATAGGCCCCCGAGATTTTGCTTGAATCGTAGAATCAGGGAAAATCTCGACTGTTTATTTTTATTCGAGAGCTTTTATTTATACTTCTTCACATAAAATTCTATATTGTACAGGGATAATGGTAGTTGGGGCTAGTTCATCTGACGGATCAGGTACTAGTTAACTGCTCTAGTGGCAATCCGCAAAAACCTACTTCAAGATCACGTCCCCGGACATGATCTCGGGATACCGGTGCAAACTTCGACAGGTGCCGCTTAAGGTCTTACCATTCCGCCGAGTCCCGGCCAAATTTATCGAGTACCTAACGCGTCCGTTAGGATTTTTCTTCGTATCCGTTGATACGGATAAAAGTAGCAGAGCGTAGTCTTTGGCGATGCCACGCCCAGCAGAACGGATCCGGGGTCTTACCTTCGCAAATTTGCGGCATTCGTAAATTGATCGCAACTTTGGCGTTCGAGAATATATTGTCGAGTGCTTTTCGGCTTTGGAATAGCACATTTTATCGAGTCATATTTGATGACTTATTTTGTCTTCCCGATGGGAGTATATGTAGAGTTATCTGTGTAACTCGAAATATACTCAATTCTGTTTCTTTATTTTGATAAAAATTAATCGGGCACGCGAACAGCGTTCCCGATGGGAGTAGCCCCCGAGGCTACATCCAAGGACTTGTGCTTGGGTGTAGGCTCCACAGATTAGTATCCGTTGCCGCTATATTTATAATCTTTCTCGACAGTTTTATATTTATCGGGTGCGCGACCAGCGCTCCCGATGGGAGTAGCCCCCCGAGGCTATGAACAAATGTTTGCATTTGGTCATAGGCTCTCGCCATTTCTATCTTGCCATACTCGAAATTTTTATCTTTTCAAAGTAGCCCCCGAGCATTTGGGCAAAAACTTGTATTTGACCAAAGGCTCCCGGAATAGTCTTGCATTGTCGATAAACATTCCAAACTTCATAGTCGAGCTTTTCTTTCATTTTGACGACGTCATTGCTGATGATAGCCACGATTTCTATTTTGGAAACTGACCATTGCCGCCTCTTTCACTGCCTTGTGGGTCCCAATTCCTGATCTAACGGACACGTCGTGCAAGTGGGGGACACATGTTCTCCCCTTTTTCTGGCACACGATCTGTAAACTCGTCGATGTAAAAATACTTTTTTACCCTCATCTCCACGTGGTTATCATCTCCTTCATACTTTTTCCATCCAACGGTGCATTGCTTCGCCCGATTCCTATATAAACCTTTCTTCAACCTCGGTTCACTCCTTCGCTTGCGCCGCACATCTGTTCCTCTTTGCAAAAACTTCCCCTGCGCCCAACTCTCTTTGATCTTCCGCACGCGCGAACATTGCTTTTCCAAAGGCCGTTGATGCCACCGCGCACGCGACTCACTCGCCACGACACTCCGCAGTCCAAGATGGCCGCCGAAGATCTTGAATGGGAGAGATCTAAAATCTCCAACCAAGACCTCACTCGCCGAAGAGGCTTGGCCCGATGAAGAAAGAGGACGCCATCCGCTTTCCCAGCGAAGAAAGCTACCCAAACCCTCCAATGGAGTACCGGGTTAGTTTCGTTGATCACCTCATCCGCGGCCTTTCTCGCCCCAATTCACGATTTCCTCCGCGGCCTTCTTTTTGTTTATGGGATTCAACCGCACCGGCTGACCCCCAATTCCATCCTCCATATTTCCATTTTTATCACGCCGTGCGAATGCTTCCTGGAGTCCCTCCTAACCGGGCTCTTTGGAAACGCATTTTC
>NC_061509.1:232290565-232305429 GCF_022539505.1 Lolium rigidum
ATCTTATGGGAGAGACACCTCTAGTGAACTGTGGACCCCGGTCCATTCTTTTACATCGAATACAATCTATCGCAATACTTGCTTTACTTGTTTTATGCAAACAATCATCATCCACACTATACATCTAATCCTTTGTTACAGCAAGCCGGTGAGATTGACAACCTCACCGTTTCGTTGGGGCAAAGTACTTTGGTTGTGTTGTGCAGGGTTCCACGTTGGCGCCGAATCCTCGGTGTTGCGCCGCACTACATCCCGCCACCAACAACCTTCAACGTGCTTCTTGGCTCCTCCTGGTTCGATAAACCTTGGTTTCTTTCGAGGGAAAACTTGCCACCGTGCGCATCATACCTTCCTCTTGGGGTTCCCAACGGACGTGTGCTCGTACACGCCATCAAGCATTTTTCCCGGCGCCGTTGCCGGGGAGATCAAGACCCGCTGCAAGGGGAGTCTCCACAATCCAATCTCTTTACTTTGTTTTTGTCTTGCTTTATTTTATTTACTACTTTGTTTGCTGCATTATATCAAAATACAAAAAAATTTAGTTGCTAGCTTTACTTTATTTACTGTCTTGCACTCTATATCGAAAACACAAAAAAATTAGTTACTTGCATTTACTTTATTTAGTTTGCTTTATTTACTACTGCTAAAATGGCTACTCCTGAAAACACTAAGTTGTGTGACTTCACAACCACAAATAATAATGATTTCTTATGCACACCTATTGCTCCACCTGCTACTACGGAGAATTCTTTGAAATTAAACCTGCTTTATCGAATCTTGTTATGCGAGAGCAATTTTGCAGTGTTAGTTCCGATGATGCTTGCTGCCCATCTCAATAATTTTGTTGAATTGTGTGAAATGCAAAAGTATAAAGATGTAAGTGGTGACATTATAAAATTAAAATTGTTTCCTTTCTCATTAAGAGCAAGAGCTAAAGATCGGTTGCTATCTCTCGCCTAAGAATAGTATTGATTCATGGACTAAATGCAAGGATGCTTTTATTGGTAGATATTATCCCCCTGCTAAAATTATATCTTTGAGGAGTAGCATAATGAATTTTAAACAATTGGATACTGAGCATGTTGCACAAGCATGGGAAAGAATGAAATCTTTGGTTAAAAATTGCCCAACCCATGGACTAACTACTTGGATGATCATCCAAACCTTTTATGCAGGATCGAATTTTTCTTCGCGGAACCTATTGGATTCAGCTGCTGGAGGTACCTTTATGTCCATCACTCTTGGTAAAGCAACAAAGCTTCTTGATAATATGATAATTAATTACTCTGAATGGCACACGGAAAGAGCTCCGCAAGGTAAGAAGGTAAATTCTGTCAAAGAAACCTCATCCTTGAGTGATAAGATTGATGTGATTATGTCTATGCTTGTGAATGATAGGACTAATGTTGATCCTAATAATGTTCCGTTAGCTTCATTGGTTGCCCAAGAAGAACATGTTGATGTAAACTTCATTAAAAATAATAATTTCAACAACAATGCTTATCGGAACAATTCTAGTAATAACTATAGGCCATATCCTTATAATAATAGTAATGGTTATGGTAATTCTTATGGGAATTCTTACAACAATAATAGGAGTGTACCCCTGGTCTTGAAGCCATGCTTAAAGAATTTATTAGTACACAAACTGCTTTTAACAAATCTGTTGAGGAAAAGCTTGATAAAATTGATATTCTTGCTTCTAAGGTTGATAGACTTGCCTCTGATGTTGATCTTTTAAAATCGAAAGTTATTCCTAACAAGGATATTGAAAATAAAATTGCTACTACAGTAAATGCCATCCAAGTTAGAATTAATGAGAATATAAGATTAATGGCTGAATTGCATGCTAGGTGGGAAAGAGAAGAAAATGAAAAACTTGCTAAAGAGAATAATGTAGCTAAAGTTTGGACTATTACCACCACTAGTAATGTTAATGCTCCACATGTTGCTGCACCTCCTACTAATAATGGTGAAAGAATTGGTGTTGGCAATGTTTCCACTTCTAATGTAAAGCCTGTAAAACTGCCTGAAATTGTTAAAACTGTTGAAACTGCCTGTGATAAAACTGCTGAATTTTTTTCCAACATTGGGGATGATGATCCCATTGCTGTAGATCATAATGGTTTGGATTTTTATGATTGCCACATCTCTGAAGTTATAAAGTTCTTACAAAAACTTGCTAAGAGTCCCAATGCTAGTGCTATAAATTTGGCCTTTACAAAACATATTACGAATGTTCTCATAAAAGCTAGAGAGGAGAAACTAAAACTTGAAACCTCTATTCCTAGAAAGTTAGAAGATGGTTGGGAGCCCATCATTAAGATGAAGGTCAATGACTTTGATTGTAATGCTTTATGTGATCTTGGTGCAAGTATTTCTGTTATGCCTAAGAAAATCTATGATATGCTTGACTTGCCACCATTGAAAAATTGTTATTTGGATGTTAATCTTGCTTGATAATGCTAAAAAGAAACCTTTGGGGAGGATTGATAATGTTCGTATTATGGTTAACAATAACCTTGTCCCCGTTGATTTTGTTGTCTTGGATATTGAATGCAATGCATCTTGCCCCATTATATTGGGAAGACCTTTTCTTGAACTCATTGGAGCTATCATTGATATGAAGGAAGGTAATATTAAATATTAATTTCCTCTCAAGAAAGGTATGGAACACTTCCCTAGAAAGAGAATGAAGTTACCTTTTGATTCTATTATTAGAACAAGTTATGATGTTGATGCTTCGTCTCTTGATAACACTTGATACACACTTTCTGCGCCTAGGCGAAAGGCGTTAAGAAAGCGCTTATGGGAGACAACCCATGTTTTTACTATTGTACCTTTATTTTATATTTGAGTCTTGGAAGTTGTTTACTACTGTAGCAACCTCTCCTTATCTTAGTTTTGTGCATTGCTGTGCCAAGCAAAGTCGTTGATAGTAAGGTTCATACTAGATTTGGATTACTGCGCAGAAACAGATTTCTTTCTTTGTCACGAATCTGGGCCTAATTCTCTGTAGGTAACTCAGAAAATTATGCCAATTTACGTGAGTGATCCTCGGATATGTACGCAACTTTCATTCAATTTGGGCATTTTCATTTGAGCAAGTCTGGTGCCACTTTAAAATTCGTCTTTACGAACTGTTCTGTTTTGACAGATTCTGCCTTTTATTTCGCATTGCCTCTTTTGCTATGATGGATGAATATCTTTGTTCCATTAATGTCCAGTAGCTTTGTGCAATGTCCAGAAGTCTTAAGAATGATTATGTCACCTCTGAACATGTAATTTTTTTATTGTGCACTAACCCTCTAATGAGTTGTTTCGAGTTTGGTGTGGAGGAAGTTTTCAAGGATCAAGAGAGGAGAATGATATACTATGATCAAGAGGAGTGAAAGCTCTAAGCTTGGGGATGCCCCGGTGGTTCACCCCTGCATATTCTAAGAAGACTCAAGCGTCTAAGCTTGGGGATGCCCAAGGCATCCCCTTCTTCATCGACAACATTATCAGGTTCCTCCCCTGAAACTATATTTTTATTCCATCACATCTTATGTGCTTTGCTTGGAGCGTCTCGTTTGTTTTTGTTTTTGTTTTTGTTTGAATAAAATGGATCCTAGCATTCATTGCGTGGGAGAGAGACACGCTCCGCTGTTGCATATGGACAAATATGTCCTTAGGCTTTACTCATAGTATTCATGGCGAAGGTTGAATCTTCTTCGTTAAATTGTTATATGGTTGGAATCGGGAAATGGTACATGTAGTAATTCTAAAATGTCTTGAATAATTTGATACTTGGCAATTGTTGTGCTCATGTTTAAGCTCTTGCATCATATACTTTGCACCCATTAATGAAGAAACACCTAGAGCTTGCTAAATTTGGTTTGCATATTTGGTCTCTCTAAAGTCTAGATAATTTCTAGTATTGAGTTTTGAACAACAAGGAAGACGGTGTAGAGTCTTATAATGTTTACAATATGTCTTTTATGTGAGATTTGCTGCACCGGTTCATCCTTGTGTTTGTTTCAAACAACCTTGCTAGCCTAAACCTTGTATCGAGAGGGAATACTTCTCATGCATCCAAAATCCTTGAGCCAACCACTATGCCATTTGTGTCCACCATACCTACCTACTACATGGTATTTCTCCGCCATTCCAAAGTAAATTGCTTGAGTGCTACCTTTAAATTTCCATCATTCGCCTTTGCAATATATAGCTCATGGGACAAAATAGCCTTAAAAACTATTGTGGTATTGAATATGTACTTATGTGTCTTATCTCTTATTAAGTTGCTTGTTGTGCGATAACCATGTTCCTGGGGACGCCATCAACTCTTTGTTGAATATCATGTGAGTTGCTATGCATGTTCGTCTTGTCTGAAGTAAGGGCGATTTTCACAATCAAATGGTTTGAGTATGCATACTGTTAGAGAAGAACATTGGGCCGCCAACTAAAGCCATGAATCATGGTGGAAGTTTTAGTTTGGACATAAAACCTCAATCTCTTATGAGAATATTATCTGTTGTTGAATGCTTAAGCATTAAAAGAGGAGTCCATCATCTGTTGTCTATGTTGTCCCGGTATGGGTGTCTAAGTTGAAGAATGATCAAAAGCGAGAAATCCAATGCGAACTTTCTCCTTAGACCCTTGTACAAGCGGCATAGAGGTACCCCTTTGTGACACTTGGTTGAAACATATGTTATGCAATGATGATCAGTGTTAACCCAAGCTAATTAGGACAAGGTGCGGGCACTACTAGTATACTATGCATGAGGCTTGCAACTTGTAAGATATAATTTACATAATACATATGCTTTATTACTACCGTTGACAAAATTGTTTCATGTTTTCAAAACCAAAGCTCTAGCACAAATATAGCAATCAATGCTTCCTCTGCGAAGGGCCTTTCTTTTACTTTTATGTTGAGTCGAGTTCACCTATTTCTCTCCACCTCAAGAAGCAAACACTTGTGTGAACTGTGCATTGATTCCTACATACTTGCATATTGCACTTGTTATATTACTTTACATTGACACTATCCATGAGATATACATGTTATAAGTTGAAAGCAACCGCTGAAACTCAATCTTCCTTTGTGTTGCTTCAATACCTTTACTTTGATTTATTGCTTTATGAGTTAACTCTTATGCAAGACTTATTGATGCTTGTCTTGAAGTACTATTCATGAAAAGTCTTTGCTTTATGATTCAGTTGTTTACTCATGTCATTACCATTGTTTTGATCACTGCATTCATTACATATGCTTACAATAGTATGATCAAGGTTATGATGGCATGTCACTCCGAAATTATCTTTGTTATCGTTTACTGCTCGGGACGAGCGGAAACTAAGCTTGGGGATGCTGATACGTCTCCGACGTATCGATAATTTCTTATGTTCCATGCCACATTATTGATGATATCTACATGTTTTATGCATACTTTATGTCATATTTATGCATTTTCCGGCACTAACCTATTAACGAGATGCCGAAGAGCCGCTTGCTCGTTTTCTGCTGTTTTTGGTTTCGAAATCCTAGTAAAGAAATATTCTCGGAATTGGACGAAATCAACGCCCGGGGTCCTGTTTTTGCACGAAGCTTCCGGAAGACCGAGGGGAAAGGAAGTGGGGCCACGAGGCGCCGCCACAACGAGGCGGCGCGGCCCGGGCCTTGGACGCGCGGCCCCGGTGTGTGGGGCCCTCGTGTGGCCCCCCGCGTTGCCCTTCCGCCTACTTAAAGCCTTCGTCGCGAAACCCCCGGTACCGAGAGCCACGATACGGAAAACCTTACCGAGACGCCGCCGCCGCCAATCCCATCTCGGGGGATTACGGAGATCGCCTCCGGCACCCTGCCGGAGAGGGGAATCATCTCCCGGAGGACTCTTCACCGCCATGATCGCCTCCGGAGTGATGAGTGAGTAGTTCACCCCTGGACTATGGGTCCATAGCAGTAGCTAGATGGTCGTCTTCTCCTTATGTGCTTCATTGTTGGATCTTGTGAGCTGCCTAACATGATCAAGATCATCTATCCGTAATGCTATATGTTGTGTTTGTCGGGATCCGATGGATAGAGAATACTATGTTATGTTGATTATCAATCTATTACCTATGTGTTGTTTATGATCTTGCATGCTCTCCGTTATTAGTAGAGGCTGCGGCCAAGTTTTTACTCTTAACTCCAAGAGGGAGTATTTATGCTCGATAGTGGGTACATGCCTCCATTAAATGCAGGACGATGTGACGAAAGTTCTAAGGTTGTGGATGTCTTGTTGCCACTAGGGATAAAACATTGATGCTATGTCCGAGGATGTAGTTATTGATTACATTACGCACCATACTTAATGCAATTGTCCGTTGTTTGCAACTTAATACTGGAAGGGGTTCGGATGATAACTCGAAGGTGGACTTTTTAGGCATAGATGCATGTCGGATAGCGGGCTATGTACTTTGTCGTAATGCCCAATTAAATCTCACAATACTCATCGTATCATGTATGTGCATTGTCATGCCCTCTCTATTTGTCAATTGCCCGACTGTAATTTGTTCACCCAACATGCTATTTATCTTATGGGAGAGACACCTCTAGTGAACTCGTGGACCCCGGTCCATTCTTTTACATCGAATACAATCTACTGCAATACTTGCTTTACTCGTTTTATGCAAACAATCATCATCCACACTATACATCTAATCCTTTGTTACAGCAAGCCGGTGAGATTGACAACCTCACTCGTTTCGTTGGGGCAAAGTACTTTGGTTGTGTTGTGCAGGTTCCACGTTGGCGCCGGAATCCCTGGTGTTGCGCCGCACTACATCCCGCCACCAACAACCTTCAACGTGCTTCTTGGCTCCTCCTGGTTCGATAAACCTTGGTTTCTTTCTGAGGGAAAACTTGCTACTGTGCGCATCATAACTTCCTCTTGGGGTTCCCAACGGACGTGTGCTGTACACGCCATCAATGAACCACGGGGGCATCCCCAAGCTTAGACTTTTCACTCTTCTTGATCATAGTATATCATCCTCCTCTCTTGATCCTTGAAAACTTCCTCCACACCAAACTCGAAACAAACTCATTAGAGGGTTAGTGCATAATCAAAAATTCACATATTCAGAGATGACATAATCATTCATAACACTTCTGGACATTGCAAAAAGCTACTGAAAGTTAATGGAACAAAGAAATCCATTCAACATAGCAAAAGAGGCAATGTGAAATAAAAGGCAGAATCTGTCAAAACAGAACAGTCCGTAAAGACGAATTTTTTAGTGGCACTTAACAGGCTCAGATGAAAAAGCTCAAAACTAATAAAAGTTGCGTACATATCTGAGGATAACGCACGTAAATTGGCAGATTTTTCTGAGTTACCTACAGAGAGTTCTACTCAAATTTGTGACAGCAAGAAATCTGTTTCTGCGCAGCAATCCAAATCTAGTATCAACTTAACTACTAGAGACTTACTTGGCACAACAATGCAATAAATTAAAGATAAGGAGAGGTTGCTACAGTAGTAACAACTTCCAAGACTCAAATATAAAACAAAAGTGCAGAAATAAAATAATGGGTTGTCTCCCATAAGCGCTTTTCTTTAACGCCTTTCAGCTAGGCGCAGAAAGTGTGAATCAAGTATTATCAAGAGATGAAGCATCAACATCATAATTTGTTCTAATAATAGAATCAAAAGGTAACTTCATTCTCTTTCTAGGGAAATGTTCCATACCTTTGTTGAGAGGAAATTGATACTTAATATTCCCTTCCTTCATATCAATAATAGCACCAACAGTTCGAAGAAAAGGTCTTCCCAAAATAATGGGACAAGATGCATTGCATTCAATATCCAAGACAACAAAATCAACGGGGACAAGGTTATTGTTAATCGTAATGCGAACATTATCAATCCTCCCCAAAGGTTTCTTTGTAGAATTATCAGCGAGATTAACATCCAAATAACAATTTTTCAATGGTGGCAAGTCAAGCATATTATAGATTTTCTTAGGCATAACAAAAATACTTGCACCAAGATCACATAGAGCATTACAATCAAAATCATTGACCTTCATCTTAATGACGGGCTCCCAACCATATTCCAACTTCCTAGGAATAGAAGTTTCAAGTTTTAATTTATCTTCTCTAGCTTTAATGAGAGCATTTGTAATATGTTTTGTAAAGGTCAAATTTATAGCACTAGCATTAGGACTTCTAGCAAGTTTTTGTAAGAACTTTATAACTTCAAAGATATGACAATCATCAAAATCTAAACCATTATGATCTACAGCAATGGGATCATTGTCCCCAATATTTTGAAAAATTTCAGCGGTTTTATCACAAACGAGTTTCAGCGGTTTTAGCGAGTTTCGAGGCAGCTTTTGTACGCTTTGCACTAGGAGTAGAAACATTGCCAACACCAATTATTTTACCATTAATAGTAGGAGGTTTAGCAACATGTGAAGCATCAACATTACTAGTGGTGGTAATAGTCCAAACTTTAGCTACATTATTCTCTTTAGCAAGTTTTTCTTCTTTCTCTTCTCTTTTCCACCTAGCATGCAATTCAGCCATCAATCTAATATTTTCATTAATTCGAACTTGGATAGCGTTTGCTGTAGCAAATGACTTAATATCTTTATCTTCATTAGGCATAACTTTCAATTTTAAAAGATCAACATCAGTGACGAAGACTATCAACCTTAGAAGCAAGAATATCAATTTTACCAAGCTTTTCTTCAACAGATTTGTTAAAAGCAGTTTGTGTACTAATAAATTCTTTAAGCATGACTTCAAGACCAGAGGGTACACTTCTATTATTGTTGTAAGAATTACCATAAGAATTACCATTACCATTACCATTATTAGAAGGATATGGCCTATAGTTGTTACCAGAATTATTCCTATAAGCATTGTTGTTGAAATTATTACTTTTTATGAAGTTCACATCAACATGCTCTTCTTGAGCAACCAATGAAGCTAAAGGAACATTATTAGGATCAACATTAGATCTACCATTCACAAGCATAGACATAATAACATCAATCTTATCACTCAAGGAGGAGGTTTCTTCAACGAATTTACCTTCTTACCTTGTGGAGTCCTTTCCGTGTGCCATTCAGAGTAATTTATCATCATATCATCAAGAAGCTTTGTTGCCGCGCCTAAGGTGATGGACATAAAAGTACCTCCAGCAGCTGAATCCAATAGGTTCCGCGAAGAAAAATTCAGTCCTGCATAAAAAGTTTGGATGATCATCCAAGTAGTTAGTCCATGGGTAGGGCAATTCTTTACCAAAGATTTTATTCTTTCCCATGCTTGGGCAACATGTTCATTATCCAATTGCTTAAAATTCATAATGCTACTTCTCAAAGATATAATTTTAGCAGGAGGATAATATCTACCAATGAAAGCATCTTTACATTTAGTCCATGAATCAATACTATTCTTAGGCAAAGATAGCAACCAATCTTTAGCTCTTCCTCTTAAGGAGAAAGGAAACAATTTCAGTTTTATAATGTCTCCATCTACATCCTTATACTTTTGCATTTCACACAGTTCAACAAAATTATTAAGATGGGCAGCAGCATCATAAGAACTAACACAAGAAAATTGCTCTCTCATAACAAGATTTAGTAAAGCAGGTTTAATTTCATAAAATTCTGCTGTAGTAGCAGGTGGAGCAATAAGAGTGCATATAAAATCATTATTATTGGTGCTAGTGAAGTCACACAACTTAGTGTTTTCAGGAGTATTCATTTTAACAGTAATAAAAATAAACTAAGCAGAACAGAATAAAGTAAAACTAGTAACTAATTTTTTGTGTTTTTAATATAGAGAACGCAAACAAGACAGTAAATAAAGTAAATGAAAGTAACTAATTTTTTTGTGTTTTTGATATAAGAAAGCAAACAAAGCAGAAAATAAAATAAAGTAAAGCAAGACAATAACAAAGTAAAGAGATTGGATGTGAGAGACTCCCCTTGCAGCGTGTCTTGATCTCCCCGGCAACGGCGCCAGAAAAGAGCTTGATAACGCGTGAAGCACACGTCCGTTGGGAACCCCAAGAGGAAGGTGTGATGCGTACAGCAGCAAGTTTTCCCTCAGTAAGAAACCAAAGTTATCGAAACAGTAGGAGATGAAGGCCACGTGAAGGTTGTTGGCGGAGGAGTGTAGTGTGGCGCAACACCAGGGATTCCGGCGCCAACGTGGAACCTGCACAACACAATCAAAATACTTTGCCCCAACTTAACAGAGTGAGGTTGTCAATCTCACCGGCTTGCTCGAAAACAAAGGATTAAACGTATGGTGTGGAGAATGATGTTTGCTTGCAAAGAACGAGAGAGAACAATGATTGCGATGAGATTGTATTCAGATGTAAAAGAATGGACCGGGGTCCACAGTTCACTAGTGGTGTCTCTCCCATAAGATAAATAGCATGTTGGGTGAACAAATTACAGTTGGGCAATTGATAAATAGAGATGCATACATATCATGATGATTACTATGAGATTTAATCAGGGCATTACGACAAAGTACATAGACCGCTATCCAGCATGCATCTATGCCTAAAAAGTCCACCTTCGGGTTAGCATCCGCACCCCTTCCAGATATTAAGTTGCAAACAACGAGACAATTGCATTAAGTATGGTGCGTAATGTAATCAACACAAATATCCTTAGACAAAGCATTGATGTTTTATCCCTAGTGGCAAAAGCACATCCACAACCTTAGAACTTTCATCACTCGTCCCGCATTCAATGGAGGCATGAACCCACTATCGAGCATAATTACTCCCTCTTGGAGTCACAAGTATCAACTTGGCCGAGCCTCTACTAGCAACGGAGAGCATGCAAGAACATAAACAACACATATATGATAGATTGATAATCAACTTGACATAGTATTCAATATTCATCGGATCCCAACAAACACAACATGTAGCATTACAAATAGATGATCTTGATCATGATAGGCAGCTCACAAGATCTAAACATGATAGCACAATGAGGAGAAGACAACCATCTAGCTACTGCTATGGACCCATAGTCCAAGGATGAACTACTCACGCATCAATCCGGAGGCGGGCATGGTGATGTAGAGCCCTCCGGTGATGACTCCCCTCTCCGGCAGGGTGCCGGAGGCGATCTCCTGAATCCCCCGAGATGGGATTGGCGGCGGCGGCGTCTCTGGAACTTTTTCCGTATCGTGGCTCTCGGTAATAGGATTTTCGCGACGGAGAGTTTAAGTAGGCGGAAGGGCAGAGTTGGAGGCGGCGCAGGGGCCCCACACCATAGGCCGGCGCGGGCCCCATGCAGGCCGCGCCGCCCTATGGTTACGACCCCTCGTGGCCCCACTTCGTATGCTCTTCGGTCTTCTGGAAGCTCCGTGGAAAAATAAGACCCTAGGCGTTGATTTCGTCCAATTCCGAGAATATTTCCTTTGTAGGATTTCTGAAACCAAAAACAGCAGAAAACAGCAACTGACGCTTCGGCATCTCGTTAATAGGTTAGTGCCGGAAAATGCATATAAATGATGTAAAGTGTGTATAAAACATATGAGTATTGTCATAAAACTAGCATGGAACATAAGAAATTATGGATACGTTTGAGACGTATCAAGCATCCCCAAGCTTAGTTCAAGGATTGGTATATTTGACACTCGAAAGCTACAACAATTTAAACAAGACACGATCTAATTGCTTCGCTTAGTTAGGTCTTGTCCAATATGTCGCTCTTGTAATGACATGACCCATTTGCTTATTTACAACACATGTCAATGGTTGGGAAACCTTATCCATCATTAACCAACAGACTCATCTTGCAGAAGCTAGCTCACTAAGTTTACAATCCACACATGTATTAATGTTTTCGCTTAATACAATTCTAGCATGGAGTATAAACATTTATCATGAACACTAAAATATGATAATAACCTTATTATCATTGCATCTAGAGCATATTTCCAACACTTCTTTTCCATAAGCCATCTTCATTCTCCAGCTTGTTGCACCCACTTAGATAATAAACTTATGTTTTTATGAGAAATATTAGTTATACATAACACTCCTTGTTCTTTTGGTCTACACACATCCACTCGACAAACCAGATGATATTTTTTCACATTTTGTTCTTCTGCCAAAGTAATCTAGCTCGAAAGAAATAATATATTTTTACAAACCCTTTAGGCACTCTAAAAAATCATAAAGCTTGGAACATTACTTAAACATGTCTCAACCATAATTAACCTACCTGCCAATAGAAATTAAATTCCATTTCCATCACATTGGGCGTTCGAGTTTACCTGAATTTCCAGGTCGGGTAGACCAGGTAGAAATTATTTCGAGTTCTAGATTTTAGTACCTGAAATTTGCTCCGAAACTTTACTACCCTACAATTCAGGTTTGCGAAATTTAGGGTTTAGGTTCGGGTAATCCCGAAATACCCAAAATACACACAAGTGAACAGAAAAATGGAGGGTTGGAGGCGTAGCATCGTCCTCGCGGAGCTGGTTGTGGCCATCTCATGGAAAAAAATGGAGAGACGCGGGCGCTAGGTAGGGCGGTGGTGTGTCGTGGCCTAGTATAGCGCAAGGATGGGGAAAGTGGCCTAGTTAAACATAGCCCTCTTTGTTCTTTTGGTGTAGACACATCCACCCAACAAACCAAATGATATTTTTCACATTTTGTTTTTCTTCCAAAGTAATCTTGCTCGAAAGAAATCATATATTTTTACAAACCCTTTAGGCACTCTAAAAAACATCATAAAGCTTGTAACATTACTTAAACATGTCTCATCTAGACATGCCCAAATACACACAAGTGAACAGAAAAATGGAGGGCCAAAGGCGTAGCGTTGTTCCCGCGGAGCTGGTTGTGGTTGTCTCATTGGAATGGAGAGACGCGGTCGCTAAGTAGGACGATGGAGTGTTGTCGCCTAGTATAGCAAGACAAGGGGGGGGGGGGGAGTGATGGCGAGCGCCGACAAGTAGCTGATGGCGCGACGACTTAGAGGTGGTGTGGTGGTGGCGTGGCAGCTGGGAGCTGCGCGACGGACGACACAACGCTCGGGCATGACAGTGGATCTGCTGTGCTACGGTGGTGTGTGTGGGCTGCTGGCCACTGTGGCGGCTGGGAGGCGCTGAGATAGATGGGGATTTGGGGCTAGGTCGAGCGGGTGGACGAAATGTGAGTTGGGGCAGAGGTTTTTATTGGGCTGCCATGTTACCATCTAAGAATAATGGGTTTTGCAATACTTTGGGTTTATTGGGCAGATCGGGTATCCTAGGCCGTTTCCTGAAAAATAATTTGGGTTTTGGCAATTGACACATGATTTTACACCCAAATATTTGGGTTTCAGGTAATTCTGGTTTGGGCTTCGGGTTTTATGCCCACCATGACTTTCCACGATCCAAATATTTTCTACCTTAGCTTCATAATCCTTCCGATCACTATTAGCAAGTTTCTTATAATGCATAGGAACCCCAAGATATTAAAAAGGAAAATTACTATTTTTACACGTAAAGGTTCTAGCATAATCTTCTTGTTTTTCTATTGCGTCACCAAAATTGTTAATCTCACTTTTATGAAAATTAACCGCTCAAAGATGTACGTAATAAACTTAAGGTTCCTAGCTCCATCTAGATCATCTTATAAGTTCCAACAAAATGATAGTATCATACCAGAAAATAGGTAATCCATTATCCAGCAGATCACTAGCCAAACCTTGCAAAAGCCCATTATCTTGCTCTATCTGAACCAGAACAGATAAGACATCAAGATAAGACATCGGCTAAAATTTTAAACTAAGAGTGAATTCCACTTTTTACCCAATAACTGTTCATTTGTGACACATGTTATCCCATTTAGCGGAACTTTTTTAAAAATATCACATTTAGGACACCATAAATACATTTTTTTTCTTCTAAGTTTAGCATTTTCCTTGTTTTTGTTAGACAGGACGGGTATGTTTTGTTGATGTGGCGTGGCAAATTTTGTAAAAATTGGATAGCACAATCGACGATTATGTCTAGACTCCTCTTGTCCATTTTTTCCATTCCTCGTCCTAGTACATATACTTTTGAATGCCAGTTATCGCCTCACACCTTGCCCAATGCATACACACCTGTAAACAAGGATCCAAATACTGTAGAATGTGTAATCTAGACAATTTTGTAGTCAATGGGGTAATTAGTGTCAGAAATGCATAAATAGGAGGTAAAAAGCAGAATTCACTCTTAAACTAAAGAGGAGAAAAGGGGTTACCTTGTTGCAACCCCTCTTTTGGTTTGAAAGTAGGGACCTAGCATATCATTCACCATAACACAGAAATTACCCCCTCTACTACAACTTTAGTTCAATTAATAAACTCCTCCCGGGAACCATTCGTTCCCAAACTGAAAACATAACATTTCAAATTATTTTTATCATAGGATTTGTCAAAATCTATTTTTTAAAAGAATGTGAATTATGTATGACTAAACGTGTAGTCATAAGGTCTACAATGTCTAACCAATCGTATTGGATAGATGATCAAATGCATTTTCATGTTGAATCTATATAGTGTTGAATTACCGATAGTTTTTCTGTAAAGATGTTAAAGTTTAGATTTGTTTGATTTTACAAGAAAAAAGTGCAGTATCATCCTGTTTTGAGGAACCCATACAACATCCATACATCCGGCATCTACCATTTCTCTGATCCAAACCGTAGTGTAATTACCCACCTCGTATCGCAGCAACAGAGATTATATAAGACAGCGAGCCAAGAACTGCGAATAAAATACAAGTGTATTCATGTTGGTTTTTTTTGTTGAGAAAGTGCATTAGTGTTGGTGGCTCGGGTCACCGGATATGAGGAAGAACGCAAAACTTTTGTTCTTCTGAGGTG